>NC_053391.1:658938398-659090898 GCF_905171765.1 Bufo bufo
TGTCCTCAGTGCTGGGAAATACAGGCAGATACTTATCCATCATGCAAGACTATCAGGGAGACGTCAAATGTATTCTGCAGCAGACAATATCCCCAAACATGCCCCCATTGTCTGATAGGTGCAAGTCCTACCTCTGGGACCCACACCTACGCCGAGAATAGAGGATCCTGAGTTTCCCAGCATCTGACCACCGCCAAGCACTCTCCCCATACAAGTGAATGGGAGTGCATCGCGCTTGCGCGGCCACTGCTCCCATTGATTTCTATGGGGCCGATGGAAACAGCCGAGCCAGCACTTGGCTATTTTCGGCGGCCCCATATAAAGGAATGGAGGGCGGCTGCGCATGCCACCACTTTTCCCCACTCCGTTCTGGGTGTAGCAATATGCCACCATTGTCTGTGATGGGAAAAACCCTAAGAAGAAAAGGAGTTCTGGAAGTGAAGAGCGATAATCTTAACATTATCCAGTCTGTCTGGGTTTACATGAAGAAACAAAAGGATTTGAGAAAGCCTACATCCATAGAAGATATGTGGCCAGCTCTCCAAGATGCTTAGAACAACCTCCCTGGCAAATTACCTAAAAAAAAAAAACGGTGTGCAAGTGTACGTACCTAGAAGAACGGACGCTAAAGGCAAAGAGTGGTCACACCAAATGTTGACTGGATTTGGATTTCTCTTTTGTTCATTCGCTTAGCATTTGGTTAATTGATAGAAATAAACTATTAAGACTTCTATTTCTGAAAGCATTCTTACTTTGCAGCATTTTACTTTTGTACAGTATGCGGTATGTCCTCACCCACCCATATGAACGGGAACCATACCGATATGCAGTACTATGAAATTACTCAGAAAACAATTTAAAGTCTAAAAATGTAAGATAGGCATTACATTTAATGTACAGTAGGAGTCGTACTTTTGCGGCGCCTCTCAGAGGGGATAAAAGCTTATTCTGAATTATGTTATGGAACCCGATGGTTTCTGTGTATGCCGCTGAGGCCAGAAACGCTATGTGCCCAGACAATCCCATCGCTGGTTATGAAAACCTGCAAAATATCTGCCATGCAGTCTCACCGTGTAGCACTGGGCACAATCTAATACAGAGAGCCGTTCACCCAGACTGTGCGTGACATTTAAGCTCCTCGCCGGGTTCTTTTAGCAGGGAATAGACGATTGTTCTTGCTGCATGTGGCCATGTAAATGAGAACATAAAGCGAGTCACTTTTAGCTTAATGAGCAGCAAAGTAGAAGTGTGATGAGCGATACGGTAAAAGTTGTTATTTGCACGGATACAAGATAAAATCCTTTATAACTGCAATTTGAACACCGTATAACTGTTACAACACTACAGTAAATGTAGCATCTCCTGCAAAGACAAATGTGACATATGCTTGATTTCTCAATTCGCTTCTACTTGTAAGTGTTGATGCAAGAGATCATCCATTTGACGTTAATGTGTCTTACAGATTCGTAAAAATTGCTGCAGAATACATTTGCGTTCTTGGCAAGACCTTTTCACCGAAAATTGTCTTGACTACACTGATAAGATTTTTTTATTGATTAAAGGGAGAGGGGCTACCAGGGATATCCTGCCTGCAGCTACAACTTTTTAGATGGGGGTTTTCCGTTGGCACGTTGCTGGAAACCAGTATCGCACAGGAAGGAGCAGGAGGTGCAGTTGAGGTGTATTAAAGTTTTTTTTCAAAGATTCTAATATTAATGACCTATCCTAAGGAGCAGGGCGTAAATAATGGCTCATAGGCCCTGGTGCAAGAGTTCTGCTTGGGCCCCCCTTCCCTCAGCGCTTTGTGGCCAGGGGCAGGGAAGCACATAGCCTTCGTGCTTCCTGAGGCAAAAATTGAAACGGCACCTGCCCATGCCAAATTCTTGACCTATCCCCTTCCCTCCAGCCAGAGGTGTAACTTGACCAGCATGTACTTTATATAATACTGGTGTCTCCTTATCCGGCACAAGGGTCTTTGGGCTCCTTCAGGCTCCTGGGCCGGGTAGCGACTGCTTCCTCGGCACCTCCTAAAGCTATGCTCCTGCTCAGAAGTCCCGTTAGTTGACAGCTCATGTAGAGCTCTTATGCCTTATCTCCAAACCTCATAAATACTCATTTAAGCCATAGTCTTATCAGTTCGGTAAAAATTTAGCTATAATGAGTCTGTTGTTTTTTTTTTTGTGGTCAGGAGATCAGAGATAAGAGCTCTACAGGAGCCATCAGCTGCAACCCTTGCATCTCAAAAACTGCTGAACGTTTTTAATAAAGACCAATTTCAAAAAGAATGTTTAGCCCAAAATGAATAGAATGCAATAATAAAAAATTGCCCCCGAAGGTGTTCCTAGCCTCTAAGTCAGGAAGGGAGGAGCAAGGCTAGAAGCCACCATTAGGATACAAAGGAGATGTGTGCCATGGAGCAGAGCGTTTGGGAACCCGTAAGGAGAGACTGTTGAGTTACAGGGACAAGAAGCCGCCATCTTTGTTACTCGAACCTTCACAAGAGAACTGCAATGCATATTACAGTGTATCCCTGTAAGGCTAGGGATACACAGAACCATTTGTCAAGCAACATGAAGATCACATTCTTCACATCTAATCATTGTCACAGAAAGTCAAGAAAGTCACAAATAATCCAACACTGTTTGATTGTTGGTCACAAGAAGGGTTGAGCGAATCAAATTATCTGAAGCGGACTTCGATCCGAATTTCAGGGAAAATTCGATTCACCCCAAAGCCGAATTTTCTTCTTGCTTCATGGTAGTAAATCTATATTCCCTGAAATGGGTGAAAAACAAATCATACTCGCCTCATCCATTTGCACGCAAAGAGGCCGCCGTGGCCATCTTAATTGAAGATCATGCGCAAAATCTTGCTGGCAATGACGTAAACGTGCGAAATGTCTTTAGAAAATTGGCGAAGCATCGGAATCGAACTTTTAATAAAGTCGCTCATCACTAGTCACAAGCCACATGCAACTTTGCCATGATAGACCACAATGATGAAAGCTTTGTGCGACTTTTCTGCCACTTGTCTGGGTTTCGTACAAATGTTTTTGTTTTTTTTCTGGGACTTGCAGATGCGTGATGTAGCCTTAGCCCAGGGATGGGCAACCTGCGGCCCTCCAGCTATTGTGAAGCTACAATTCCCAGCATGCTCCATTTACTTCTAATGAGGGTTCTGAGAAGAGCAGAGCAAGTATGCATGCAGGGAGTTTAACAACAGCTGGAGCTCCATAGGTTGCCACCCCTGCTAATAAAATATGCAAAACTACTACACATCTGTTATTAATGATCCGTGTCTCTGGGGTATAAATTCTACTTTGGGGAGTACTATCTATATTGTGACCCCAGGTGGCAGTATCACTTCTAACTCCTTGAGTCTGATGCATGCAGGAAAGCTGGACAGAGCCACAGCAGGAAGCAGAGTGAGAATGTCACAGTAAGCCTGAAGTATTTTTGCATTCCCGATCAGTACCCCCATGGTACAGGCCTGAGGAGTACTCAGAAATACTCAGACCACTTTGGTTCAGGCTCAAAAGCTTCACTGGCGATAAATGAGAATGATAAAAGTCCTGCAACCTTTCATCCTGCAGTATAGATAAAATATACATGAAAAGTAACTTTGTAAATGCTTTGCATTATTCATTTTGTACTGATCTGAAGTTATAACCTGTATAGCAGTGCAGAGCTGCATTCACAATTCTGCTGGCGGCTATTGAAAACAGTCAATATGCTTATTTCAGATATTCCCCTAGCAGCTTGACTCCTATAATGCAGAGGGACATACTGTTGGTAATGTACAAAGATGACACTCTCCAGAATGTAAAATACTAAAGCAAGCTCTACGCTGACAGTAAACCAGCAAGGAATGCTGTAAGATTTCAGCTCTGAAGCCTGCAGAAGTACGTCATCAGCTCTGGACTATAATGCATACAAACAATAAATGGTTCTAAATTTTATATATTAGTGTTGATCCAGAAAAAGGCCAAACAACCTCCATCCTCTGGCAGAACATGCCATCGTGTCACTGCCCTTACATTGAAGGTAAGGTTGACCATCTAGGCATCTGTCCTTTGTTGTAGCTACAAGCCTTTGTAGGAAGAAGCCAATGGATAGATCATGAATGACTCAGTGAATAATCTTCTATTATGAAGCTCTATATACAGCAAAAAAAGGCAATAAAAGTCACAATTGATATATAAATGGCTTGTTTAAAACCTTCAATAACTGTGGTGCCCAGGCTAAAGTGGTCTACCACTCTGTTCTGTAACCAAACCCCTTTACCAATTTCTGGAGAAATCCATAAATTGGTTTATTGGGCAAAGGCTTTAGAGTTGAGTCTCTACTTTCCAGAGGTTCAGGAGTTCACATTCAGTAATGCTTAATGTCCCCATGGGAGCTCATCATGTAATTTATATTAGACATGCAATCAATGTACGGCTGATTCTATAGGCAATAAACATATCAGCTTTATTTGATTGGTACTCGTGGGATGAAATGACCATAACTGAAGGAAGTATAGACTGTGACCTTGGGTAACCACAAATTTCGGGGGCTCTATGGAGCTATCTCCCAAGCAAGGGAATGATCTCACTAGTGCCACGTCTTGGAAGTGGCTCCCTATGAGTCAACATCCAACTTTGAAACAAGCCTTGAGTCTTGCTAAGAGAATATATCCATCAGTAGACATCTATTTTGGGGTACTTGCTCCTTGTCAGTATGGAGGAGGATTCTGGCTGGCTGGGTGTGATGCTTTGAATGAGGCTACAGATGGATATCTGGCTTGCCTATATTCTCTTGTCAAATCCAAAGGCTTGTGTCAAAGTCAGATTTTGACTTATAAGGAGTCACTTCAAAGAGGTGGCACTAGTTAGATGGTTCTCTTGCATGGGAGATATCTCGTTGCATGTATGTTGCCCATGGATCATTGCCAACAAGTCTCCATACACAGCTGGTCTCTTTAAGGAGATTCAGCACGCTGCCTAAGGGGCTCTATGGATAATCCAAAGCACTGTTACTGAAAATGTGATTCAATGTTCTAAACAGTGATGAGCAGCAGGAGTAATATTCAAATTTGCGATATTTTGCGAATGTATGGGCGAATATTCATCATATATTCGCGAATTCGTGATCTCCAGTCATTATTTTCTTGATTAAGAAAATCGGCAATCGGAAATTTAGCGATAAAAATTTGCGGTATGAAAATTTGTGATCAACACTACTCCTAGTCAAAGACATTGCAGCCTTCTTATTGGCCCACAAGCAAGAAGCAGTGAGGGATCATGGGTACTGAAGAAAAAAAATCTAGAATATTCTCGATTACGAAGATATATCACTATATTCTAGATATTCGCAAATTCTCGAAGTGCCAATATCCACGATAAAAATTAGCGATTAGAATATTCGCTATCAACACTAGTTCTAAACGTTCCTCTAATTCAGAGAGACCTTTGCTTGACATATTAGATCATTTTTATTGTCTGTAATATAAAACATAATTTCAAATCTAGTAGCCCTATCAGAGAGCAGCTGAAAAGGGCATCCTAAGACTTGGGGGACCTAAACAGACTGTCTATTACACAGATAGTTCAGCAAGTTCGATTAAAATTGGGCAATGCTTCATTTCTCCTGTGGTGGCTCTGCATGGAAATTTTAACATTTTCTACCTGGTTCTGCTAAAGATTAAAGGGGTTCTGCAGTTTTTTTAAACTGATGATCTATCCTCTGGATAGATCATCAGCATCTGATCAGCGGGGGTCTGACACCCGGGACCCCTGCCGATCATCTGTTTGAGAAGGCAGCGGCGCTCCAGCAGCGCCGCGGCCTTCTCACTGTTTACCGCAGGCCCAGTGACGTCACGACTAGTATCACTGGCCTGGGCGCGGCTAAGCTCCATTCAAATGAACAGAGCTTAGCCCCGCCCAGGCCATTGATACTAGTCGTGACGTCACTGGGCCTGCGGTAAATAGCAAAAAGGCCGCGGTGCTACTGCTAGCGCCGCTGCCTTCTCAAACAGATGATCGGCGGTGGTTACCAAGTGTCGGACCCTCGCCGATCAGATGCTGATGATCTATCCAGTGGATAGATCATCAGTTTAAAAAAAACTGTTGAATTCCTTTAAAGCTGATTGTTGGGGGCCCCAGCAGCACAACACTGTGTGATCAGCTTATCATCGGGGGGATCCGTTTAATAGAATGGGACCCCTTTAAATGAATAATAATCATTATAGTCATTGTAATGTAACACTTAACTTCCCATGTTCTGTAACATGTTCATAAATCTTGATATTTTTAATATCTGTCATCGAATGCAGCCGGTGATATTTTCTCCAGCTCATTTTGGCACAATGAATATCTCATTTGGTTTCCTTGTTCATATCTTATGAATTCCTCCTCCAAACTCTGAAGAATCATAAATCTTTCCCATGGTGTCCTCTTCTGGAATGAATCAATAATATGTAATAAATAACCCTTTATCTGGTCTTGTTAGAAAGAGAATTTATTGAAGGTGGGATCGGATGGGAGATCTACGCTCGGCAGTTTTATGCCCAAAGCATTCATGTGATTGTTTGCTTTGAGCCTACGAGGTGCAAGAAGCAAATAAATTCATATGCTTTTTAAACCCAGCAGAGCCGTATTGTATTTTTTATTGAAATTGATTTATGTAGTATTTTATTGCATGTCCGATGTTTAACTGTTTATATCCATAGGCTGTGCCACCGGGCAATATCTATGCTGTGACAATTGATTAGGGCGCTGTTTCTCTAGAATAAATGGGATTTATACGGTCTCCCAGTTTAAAATATAACCAATAAACCATAAAATATAAACAAAATATAGAAAATATACCAGTATATTTTTAGAGTATGGCCAGAAGTATCATCCAAGATGTGAAGGATGCAAGTAGGAGTCCTAGAGAGAGCAGGGACTTAATCCCTTTGTGACCAAATGACTAATAGCTGCCAGAAATAACAACATCCTAAAATAAATCAGAAGTATAAGGGTAAATCTACACAGCGCAAAATTTGGGTCGGAAGATTTTGCTGCAGATCCTTGACAAAATCCCTGATAAAGTCACAGAAAAATCCATCTGACTTAAATATTTCAGTTTTTCACATAGGTGACTAGAACAGCCACATTACCTGCTTTCTACAGCTGACTTGTTAGCTTGACTGTATAAACTAGGACAGAATTAGCAGAGTTATCTCATCATTAGAGGGAAAAGGATTTAATTACAGCTCTAAGTAAGATATATTAATTTGCATGTATGTTTCTCAGAAGCACAGAGCAGCATTTGCTGGAGTACAATACTCCTTATGCATACTTGGTGGTCTTCCTAATGATAAAGAGCACCCCCAAGGTCACTCAGCTAGCTAGGGCAGTTTTCTCTTGAGACATTCAATACTCTTGTCCTTTTAGAAGGAGAATGGTCTTACATTTCTCATTCAGGGAAAAACTACTTCTTTCTCTCATCTTGTAGGACTTACGTATTTGTCTACGGTTTTTACAAGGAAAAGATACAAATCCTAGGAGATTTTAGATTGGCATACACCAATTTACAGGGCAATTGATGTACATTTAGTTTGGGTAGAATTGATTTAGACCCAAATACAAATATTTTAAAAAATTTGGTGAATTGAAAACAAAAACTATTTCAAGAAATTTACACATCTCTAGGATAGCAGCAAACAACTTGACACTGGAGAGATCACGCCAGATCAGGATGGCGGCATCCCTTATTTTAATCGATAATGAGTACCTGTGTCCTCTCCAAAGGTGGTAAATTGTGTTTTCATGTTCAACCAGGGGCTACATTTTCAACTTTTCAACTGGGCTTTCTTACCTTTGTGTACACCTGCCTTGAGCGGCATAACTGTATTTACAGAGCAATGCAGTAGTAGAGGACGTAACCAGACAGATCGGTCAATCTGCTATGGAGGTATCATTTTGTCACTGAGGCTTCATAAAAATACATAGCCTCTGCCGTTCCTCCCTTCCCCCCTCCTTCCAGGTGCTACATTCAGTGCAATGCAATGCCTGATTTATAGTGTCTATGGATCTGGTAAGACATAAGATATTTACAAGTAAAAAAATAGTGTTTTAATATGGTGTTCTAAAGGAATCTCCCACATAAGGTTTTATAGCAAAAGCTGGAAATCAGCTTTAATTGTATTTTGCGTCTCTCAGCATTTATTGTGTGGAGAACCAATGAATCAAATAGCATAACTGCATTCAAAGCATGGCCCCGGGCATAACACATAAATTACCGACACAGTGTATATAAAAGCGTCGGTACCGAGCTCGCGCTAATGATGTGAAATAAATTGTTAAGTGCTCAAAATGAAAATTCAAGTAAATCCTACAAATGTCAGTGAATGGAACTAAATATTACTGTGCACAACAATGATGCTATTATACAGTCCAGTGTGGGTATAGCATGTGCCCAAGGTGCCATGAGGACATCAGCGAGAGGGAAACCATGACACATTGTAGCATCCATATACAGTGAGCCGCCGAGGAACCAGTGGTAGTGGCCCCGATGAAGTGTTGTTGTGTCATGATGTCTACCTCAGGCTGCCTCTCTGTAGAGTTCAGTGCAGTCAAAAAGATGATGTCGAAGGAACCAGGCTGTAGGTGTCCACTGCAGTGATGGTATAGACAACAGGAGGAGCAGCCATATTAGTTGTCAATTAGTCACCTTTGAATTAGGTTCTCATATAACTGATTGTTCTATCAGTAACAGTTAGGGTTAGGATTATGGTTTTATGTATATAGCGCCAACATAGTCCGCATTGTTTTATATCATGCCGGACATTACAGAGTGACAAACTAGTCAACAAATCAAACCAAAGGAGTGAGGGTCTTGTTCACACGAGCTTACAATCTATGTTGTACAATGGTCCTACTTTGTGTTGTGCAATGGTCCAGCCATCCTAGCTAAATCAGAGAGTAGATATAAAGCTGCAGGGGTCAAGTCCTGGGGAAAAAAGTGTGGGAACTCACCCAAGATCCACTGCAACCCCCCCCCCCCCCAAAAAAAAAAAATAGGCAGCTGGCACTGGGATCTCCATGTTATTGGTCAGTTAATACATCAGGGACCCCCTGGCATGGGGCCTGGGCATAGCTAAGTGCAAACTGGGTGATCCATAGGCAGGACCGGGTGGCTGCCCTCATCCACCAGCCCGTCCCTAATGCCAGTCAATACCCCCTTAGGAAATCTCTTATCAGATGTGAGAGCAGCAGCGATCGATCAGCCAGGATTAATGTGCACAGTGGGAGGCCTCGCTTAGGCAAGTGACAAACTGCCCCCCTCATTCTTAGGCAAGTGACAAACTCAGTTCTGCTACATCTACAATGAGCAACTACAACAAATGTAATGCCAAACTGCAGTTCCTCTATGTGATGCCTTGGATAGCTTCCACTGGACCCACAGGCTGTGGGTCCAGTGGAAGCTATCTGAGGCATCACAATCGCATAGAGGAACTGCAGTTTGGCATTACATTTGTTGTAGTTGCTCATTGTAGATTTAGCAGAGCTGGGTTTGTCACTTGCCTAAGATTGAGGAGGGGGGGGGGGGCAGTTTGTCACTTGCCTAAGGCCAGGGTAAGGGGGGCCTCCCACCCAGGCTGTGCACATTAATCCTGGCTGATCGATCTCTTCTGGCCTGCTGCTGTGCTGCCTGCAGTCACATCTGATGAGAGTACTGACTGAGATAAAAGAGGGGGTATTGACTGGTCTGGTCTGGGGCTGCTGGCCACCGGCGCTCCCACCAGGCGGGTTAGGGCCCCCGGACTCACTCAGGGACAGTCACAGACACTTAGACTGGCCTGGACCGGACCACCAGGACCCCGGTCCAGTCGGATGGTCCAGCCACGCTCACCTCAGCAGACAGACAGTCAGGCAGGGGCGTACACAGAAATCATTGGGCCCCGTAGCTTTTATGCCTTGCAGGATAGCAGGAAATCTGAGTGACATTACATGATGTAATAGCACCCAGCTTTTCTGCTCTCCTGCATGGCACATGTGGAGAGACATGAGAAAGCTGAGTAACACAACCCTCATATCTTCTCATGCCTCTGCACTTGTGCCATGCAGGACATCAGGAAAGCTGAGTCACATTACATAATGTAGTGACACCTAGCTTCCCTCCTGTTCTGAATGGCATATGTGCAGAGGAATAGCCTGGGAAAGCTGAGTGACCCCCCTCCACACACATACACCTCTGCACTGTCCTCACCTACAAGTCGTCACTTACTTCATTACTGGTTGTGGCAATCCAGAGGAATCAGGCGGGGCGGAGCTAACAGGCAGGAGGCGGGGCTAGCAGACGGGAGACAGTTAGGAAGATAGACAGGGGCGGGGACTCTCCTCCACTGCAGGGCCCCCCCTTCCTCACGGACCCCATAGCAGCTGCGTGGTCTGCCTATATGGTAGGTACTCCACTGCAGTCAGGCAGTCGCAGGCTCAGGATAGGAGGAGGGGAGCTCTCAGCCAGGAGGGGGGGGGGGGAGTCAGTCAGTGAGTCTTCTGTCCTCAACTGAAGCCGCTCCCCTTCCCTCCTCACTTAGCCTGCACTGCACAGTGCGAGTCACGCAGGGCCTCGCCTCCGCTCCGCCCCCTGTGAATCTGATTTCACCGCTTCCCCTCCTGGTCCTTTTGCCCTGAAAGGGAACGGCGTTCCTGGCATGAAAAAAGTGCAGGAACGCCGTTCCCACGCGTTCCCCCTCGACTCGACCCCTGTAAAGCTGCATGAGCCAGTCATCAGCCACTATCTGCAGTGCTTCTGAGTGCATAGGGTGGGCTTAGATTGTTGGGCGGGTCGACCAGGTTCTGAAGAATGAGATTGAAGAGGGAGAGGAGTTAGGTTTAGGGCATGCAATAGACCACCCTGAATAGATGTGTTTTTAGGGAGCGCGTAAAACTGTGGATGTTGGGAGTAGTGATGAGCGGCAGGGGTCATATTCGAATTCGCAATATTTTGCAAATATTTTGTAGAAATATTTTTTTACTCGAAAAATCGGAAAGGTAATGATCGTGTAATATGCGAATTTTCATAATTCGAATTTTCTGATTAAAATTTTTTATTGCAAATTTTTCAACTTACAGCTATTAGACAAAGAAGATTATAGCACTATATTAGCTAAATTGCTCTATATTCGATTTTTTTTGAATATTCTCTATATTGCTATAACTTATTCTTTTTGAATATTCGTAATATTCTAAAACAAGAATATATAGCAATATAGCAAATATTCGAAAAAAAACAATATAGAGCAATTTAGCTAATATAGTGCTATAATCTTTTTTTTTTATAGTTGTAATTTTTTTCCAATCTGAACTTCAGATGAGAAAAAAATTACAACTATTAGACAAAGAAGATTATAGCACTATATTAGCTAAATTGCTCTATATTCGTTTTTTTCGAATATTCGCTATATTGCTATAACTTAGTTTTTTCGAATATTCGTAATATTCTAAAACAAGAATATATAGCAATATAGCGAATATTCGAAAAAAATTAATATAGAGCAAAATTCGCAAACACTACTATTCCTAAAGTCAAGTATATTGCAGCCTTCTTATTGGCCCACAAGATAGAAGCAGTGAGGGATCATGTGTACTGATAAAAATAAAAAAAATCGAAAAATAAAAATAAAAAATTTGAATATTCGAAATTACGAATATACACTCACCTAAAGAATTATTAGGAACGCCTGTTCTATTTCTCATTAATGCAATTATCTAGTCAACCAATCACATGACAGTTTCTTCAATGCATTTAGGGGGGTGGTCCTGGTCAAGACAATCTCCTGAACTCCAAACTGAATGTCAGAAAGGGAAAGAAAGGTGATTTAAGCAATTTTGAGTGTGGCATGGTTGTTGGTGCCAGACGGGCCGATCTGAGTATTTCACAATCTGCTCAGTTACTGGGATTTTCACGCACAACCATTTCTAGGGTTTACAAAGAATGGTGTGAAAAGGGAAAAACATCCAGTATGCGGCAGTCCTGTGGGCAAAAATGCTTTGTGGATGCTAGAGGTCATAGGAGAATGGTCCGACTGATTCAAGCTGATAGAAGAGCAACGTTGACTGAAATAACCACTCGTTACAACCGAGGTCTGCAGCAAAGCATTTGTGAAGCCACAAAACTCACAACCTTGAGGCGGATGGGCTACAACAGCAGAAGACCCCACCGGGTACCACTCATCTCCACTACAAATAGGAAAAAGAGGCTACAATTTGCACGAGCTCACCAAAATTGGACTGTTGAAGACTGGAAAAATGTTGCCTGGTCTGAGTCTCGATTTCTGTTGAGACATTCAAATGGTAGAGTCCGAATTTGGCGTAAACAGAATGAGAACATGTATCCATCCTCTGATGGCTACTTCCAGCAGGATAATGCACCATGTCACAAAGCTCGAATAATTTCAAATTGGTTTCTTGAACATGACAATGAGTTCACTGTACTAAAATGGCCCCCACAGTCACCAGATCTCAACCCAATAGAGCATCTTTGGGATGTGGTGGAACGGGAGCTTCGTGCCCTGGATGTGCATCCCTCAAATCTCCATCAACTGCAAGATGCTATCCTATCAATATGGGCCAACATTTCTAAAGAATGCTATCAGCACCTTGTTGAATCAATGCCACATAGAATTAAGGCAGTTCTGAAGGCAAAAGGGGGTCCAACACTGTATTAGTATGGTGTTCCTAATAATTCTTTAGGTGAGTGTATATAACTATATTCGAAATATTTGCGAATTTTCGAAGTACCTATATTCGCGATAAAAATTTGAAATTCGAATATTCATGATCAACACTAGTTGGGAATGGACCTAGTTTTCTGGGGTAGTACATTCCAGAGAACTGGTGCAGCTCGAAAGAAGTATTGGAGAAAAGAGTGAGAGGTTTTTACTATGGAGGATGTTAGTCGTAAATCATTGGCAGAATGGAGAGCATGGGTAACCGTAAATTACCAGTGTGACACAGGTAAGGAGCTCGACTTAAAGGGGTTGTGTCACAAAACATATTCTACATTTTTTAAACCAGCCCATTGATCTAAATACTTTTGTATTTGCAAGTAATTTAAAATTTAGTATAGCCAGTGAGTTATTCAATAAAATGTATCTGTATAGCGCCACCTGCTGTTTGTTATTTTCCTTATTTTTTGTCCGTCTCACTGAGCTGGTCGAATGTGCACAGTTTAACCCCTTAGTGACCACCCATACATGTTTTTACGGCGGTCACTAAGAGGCCTCAGGTTTTTACAGCGGCCCAGTCCCTCACATGAGAGCCGCAGCCCTACTCTAACAGCCCGGACCGGCAGGAGTGCCGATCCCGGCTGTTTAACACTTTACATGCCGTGGGCAATGGCGCCCGCCGCATGTAAAGTAGTGACAGAGGGAGTGGACTCCTTCTGTCTCCCATCAGCGCCCTGCAAATGCGATCGCGGGGTGCCGATGTGTGTGAATCATACTGACCTAGAGAATAAAGATATTATATTATTTATACCGAAAAATGAACGCCGTAAAATATATAATGTAAAAACGCAGTGGCAGTATTGCTGTTTTTCCCCTCTCCCTCCCAGAAAGAGTTAATAAAAGTTAATCAGAAAGTTATGTGTTATGTGTAAAATGGCGCCATTAAGAACTACAACTTATCCCGCAAAAAACAAGCCCTCATAAAGCTATATAGACGGAAAAATAAAAAAGTTATAGCTCTTGGAACGCGATGATGAAAAAAGGAAGAAAAACGTTTGGTCAGTAAGGCCCAAAACAGGCTGGTCACTAAGGGGTTAAATCTTCCAGCAGCCACATGTTCTTTTAGAACCTGTGGCAGTTAAGCCGAATGCACACGGCCGTGTTTCACGGAGAGCAGGAGCGCACGGCGTCATTGGTTGCTATGACGCCGTGCGCTTCATGCCGCCGCTGCACTACAGTAATACACTCGTATAGATCATACCAGTGTATTACTGTAGTGCAGCGGCGGCATGAAGCGCACGGCGTCATAGCGATCAATGATGCCGTGCGCTCCTGCTCTCAGCAGGAATCCAGGCCGTGTCACCACGGACCGCTCATGGCTTTATAGGGAGAGAGGTTCTGCAGAAAGGACACGCCACTTGAGCTGCTAGGCTGAAGATAATCTAGCAAAGCAATTAGAGAAGTGAATGGGGAGATCTCTGGATCCATGTGCAGTGCAGGGCTGGTTCTAGTTTTGCTAGAAAGATATGGTCATGCATTATATAATGTTTGATTTTAATTTTTTACATCAATCATGGCATAACCCCTTTAATGCAGTATGTAAGAGGCGCCATAGAGAGAGCAGGCGGATGGAGAGAGAAGGGACTATGCACTATTACAAAGCCTGGATTACTCAATTTATCAAAACTGGTGCAAAGGGACACTGGCTTAGTTGTCCCAAGCAACCAATCAAACTGAGCCATTTATTTTCCATAGGAGCTCTGAAAAATGAAAGGTGGAATCTGATTGGTTGCTATAAAAAACGAAGCCAGTGTCCCTTCGCACCAGTTTTGATAAATCTCTCCAACAAGAGGACTTCAACACAGCTGAATTCATAATTTATCGCAATGACCCCACAATGAAGCCCCAAATAGGTACAGTCGGAGGTGTAACTCGAGGAACCTGGACCCCAATGCAAAATCTGTAACAGGAACCACCAACCTACCAGGTGCCCTTTATAATACAAGTGCCTTCTCACATTCCTAGCGGCCTTTGTGTCTCCTCGGGGGCCCAGGTATGACAACTACAGCGATTCAGCTCTGCTACATCTTTATATACCGTAGATGCTTAGCCTAGAAGATTGTTCCTTTATCTTTCCATTTCTCTGATTTAAATTTTCCCAAGGAGAACGTTCTACCTGGTTGGATATCATTACATAATTGTGCAGACAGGGACACACGGCTACTTTATTCATTCCACTGAAGCTCCCAATTAATATCTAATTAACCAAATGACCCGGACCTAATTGTCATTGCCTACTTGTCCAGGCGTGTGTTTCCCCGCAATGCGACTCCTGTTTGCATGAATTATTATTTTCCCGGAATGTGGATTACACTGGGAATAAAACAAAAGGCAATTTGCACAACTCTGTGACTCCATCCTTGTTTAGAACTCATTGCACTGCTCCTCTGTTATTCCTCTGTGAAATGCTTGAAAAAAAATTGACAACTAGGTCTTACCGTTCCCCTTGTCAATGGGGCCGCATCCCTACAAAGTCTGACCTTGTCCGGTCAGTGCTGCTGGGGTCAGAGTATGCAGGGACACACCCTATTAACACTCTGTTGTCATTTTATAAATTTCCAAGAGGAATAACAGAGCAACGGCACATTCTAGAGTTTTAAGAAATGATGTCTCAGAATCATTGCTTTATGGGTAATACTGTACACTTAAGGGTACTGTATAATAAAACAGATATGTCAAGAGTGTGGACAGGTCGTATAAACTATAGAGGGCGTAACGATCGTAGTCACAAGGGGTACAATCAAGACCGGACTCAGAGGGGGAAGGGGCTCCAGGTGTATCACAGCTGAGCACTGTCTTTACCTACCACTGACGACACAGGCAGTGCAATCTGAAAAGCCCCGTCCGTTTTGCGCACAGGAATAGGCATTGTTACAATGGACATTACACAAGGAAATATGGTCATTACACGATCGTCAAAATACATAAGGTTGTGTGACTGCACCCTCAGAATTCTGCAAAATATGTTGTTAAATGATTAATATTCACCTTACAGATCCTCTATCCCTCGCACGCTGGCGCTCGTCAGGTCTCCTGCCTTTCTCTTTGCTTCCTGCTCCAGCGATGTTGTGACCACTGCAGCCATTCATTGGATGCAGTGTTGACCTCAGTGGTGTTGACACCAGTGATTGGTTGCAGTGGCCACATGCTGTGTCGACCCATCTTCGTTGGATCATGGGTAACAGAATAGAGACTGGAGGGGCAACCGGGAAGCAATGGAACAGAATAGGTGGGGGATCGGTAAGTTATCTACTGTATGGCTTCTTATAATATTTTATAGCATTTTAAGCATTTTTTTAAATTTAATAAGGTGGCTGGTCAACCTCTATACAAGTGTTACTCCAGCCAAAGATGGCGACTCGTGAATGCTTATGGAGGATTGACATTTTGCTGCAGTATAGAGAAAAAGGAATATTTACTGTGATAAAGTAGAAAATTATAATAAAACAAGAAAAAAAAAACTTAAATCTGAAGGCATTGTCAGCACTTTTCCCGTCACGAGATGACAAGGCAAGACGCTATCTGCATTATCTGTCAGGGCGCCTCCATCCTTTACTTCCTCCCCATGCCTTTGATGATTAATGAAGAATTCATTGCTTGCGGCAGAGTTTGCTAACTTGGCGTTATAAGAAATTACCGGCAGCAGGCATTGTTCTGTTCTATGCCGTATGTATGTTTTTTTGCATTTATTTTACATCATGGCTAAAAAAACAAACGGGAAAAAAAAGAAAACCTTCCTACTGTTTGTCTGAATTATACTGTGAAAGATTGAACATGAAACATTTAGATTAGTAATAAGAGGACAAGCGTTGAGAGGCAATCTGACTGAATCCACAGGCTGTCAAGTTCAACTTCACCTCTTTCATAGAAGTAATCAGTGTTATTCCAAGTCCTCATATGCTGGAGACGAAATGCAAAGGCGGGTTCTGGGGAAATCGAGAGAGGAGAAATTCTGAATGTAATGTTTATAGCGTTCAATGAAGGCCACAAATGAGTGGCATAGAGTAGAGGAGACTCCCGCGGAGGCAGCACGGCTTACTGATGGAATTTATAATCATCTTTGTATGCCGACCAGGGTTGGCTCTAGACATAATCAGTCACGTCTCACCATAGAGGAAACAGAGACGATTTTATTTTTTACCATCTCTGCCTTCCCCATTGCTGTACAGTATATACAGTGCTCAATGAGCGCTGTGTATAGAGATCAGAAAGCGGCAGCTCCGGTTCTTATAATCATGTGATTATCAAGCGCCAGGTATCTACATGAGCTGCTGGGTCTTAGCAGACCCAGATTAGCTCTGCAGTGAGGCTGTACAGCCCTGTACAACCTCTTCAGAACCATGTGACTGGGGTTAACTTGTCAGCCTCAGTTAGGCCGGGTTCACATCGGTATTATTGAACTCTGTTATAAGTTTAACAGAGTTATATCGGAATATAACGTCATTTTAGAACGGAAACCAAAACGGAAGCCTTTAAGAGGCATTCCGTTTTGCTCTGTCCTAATACATGTCTATGGGGGCACATAATGGTTCCGTTCGTTTCCTTTATACATGACGGAAAAAATAGTCCTGTCGACTGTGACCTTTTTTTGTTTTGTTTTTGAAGTTGATTGTATGAAGCCAATTTTTTTGCATCACATTTACAAACTGTTAAATTTGTCTCAGACATTGCATGCCGATTTCTTAGTCTAAACTCTAATCTAATTTATGAAAAAAAATATTTTTACCCTTACCCACAAAACATCTGGCCGCCCCTCAGTAAATGAAAACGGCCAGGCATGCAAATATGTCATAATTGTGGCACACATGCCTACTTCACTGACAAAAAAGGCAAAATCACTCCATGTTTCTGGCGCAGCGCACTTGATACATTACCTTCTAAGTTTAAGCCATCTGTAGGATTATTAAAATAAAGAAAATATATATAGATATACTAAATCACCAGTCCGCAAGAAACTGCTGCAGGTCCGAGAAGTGTTGTGGGGTAGATTACCACTGTTAAGGAATGTACATAAAGGTTCGGACTGCGCATATCATAAATATTCGGTATAAAACAGATTCTTTTTTCTTCCTCCCTTCAAAAACCGAATATTTATGATACTGTAGGATTAGTAAACCTGTCTCAGTATTAGTGATGAGCGGCAGGGGCAATATTCGAATTCGCGATATTTTGTGAATATTCGGGCGAATATTCGCCATATATTAGAGAATTCGCGAATTCATGATCTCCAGGCATTATTTTCTTGATTGCGAAAATTCGCAAAAAATTCGCCTAAAATAATCACATAATAATTCGCATGAACTGCTTATTTTAAAAAAATAATAATATTCGCGATTATGACTATATTTTGCGATATTCTAAATATTCGCAAATTCTCTAAGTGCTGGTATTCGCGATTAAAATTCGCAATTCGAATATTCGTGATCAACACTACTCAGTATGCTCTACGAGGTATACAGTAGCTTTTATTTGGGCATTTTTCCCATTGGCTTATACATAGGGGTAGAAAAATGCTAGGAAAAAATGGCATTTAAAGGTGTTTTCATACTGATGGCCTATCCTCAGGATAGGTCATCAATATTAGATTGGTAGGGGTCCGACTCCTGGCGGCCCTACCAATCTGCTGTGTGAAGGCCACTACCACACCCATCCTCTGCACCGGCTTCTCGGGGGCTCACTGCAATTACAGGATCACACTACACAAAGAAGGGCTTGTTTGTAATATGTAACCACTGAGACAAATAGATTCCATATGATCTGTATACACTAAACGGTGTATTCATCTCTTTGCAAAATTGCTTCATTTGTACTCATGCAAAAAGAAAAAACAGTTGGTGAAAAATACTGTACACCAGCGCAGGGAAGGAAAAATACTGTACACCAGCGCAGGGAAGGAAAAATACTGTACACCAGCACAGGGAAGGAAAAATACTGTACACCAGCGCAGGGAAGGAAAAATATTGTACACCAGCGCAGGGAAGGAAAAATACTGTACACCAGCGCAGGGAAGGAAAAATATTGTACACCAGCGCAGGGAAGGAAAAATACTGTACACCAGCACAGGGAAGGAAAAATACTGTACACCAGCGCAGGGAAGGAAAAATATTGTACACCAGCGCAGGGAAGGAAAAATACTGTACACCAGCACAGGGAAGGAAAAATACTGTACACCAGCGCAGGGAAGGAAAAATACTGTACACCAGCGCAGGGAAGGAAAAATACTGTACACCAGCACAGGGAAGGAAAAATACTGTACACCAGCGCAGGGAAGGAAAAATATTGTACACCAGCGCAGGGAAGGAAAAATACTGTACACCAGCGCAGGGAAGGAAAAATACTGTACACCAGCGCAGGGAAGGAAAAATACTGTACACCAGCACAGGGAAGGAAAAATACTGTACACCAGCGCAGGGAAGGAAAAATATTGTACACCAGCGCAGGGAAGGAAAAATACTGTACACCAGCACAGGGAAGGAAAAATACTGTACACCAGCGCAGGGAAGGAAAAATATTGTACACCAGCGCAGGGAAGGAAAAATACTGTACACCAGCACAGGGAAGGAAAAATACTGTACACCAGCGCAGGGAAGGAAAAATACTGTACACCAACGCAGGGAAGGAAAAATACTGTACACCAGCGCAGGGAAGGAAAAATACTGTACACCAGCGCAGGGAAGGAAAAATACTGTACACCAGCGCAGGGAAGGAAAAATACTGTACACCAGCACAGGGAAGGAAAAATACTGTACACCAGCGCAGGGAAGGAAAAATACTGTACACTAGCGCAGGGAAGGAAAAATACTGTACACCAGCGCAGGGAAGGAAAAATACTGTACACCAGCACAGGGAAGGAAAAATACTGTACACCAGCGCAGGGAAGGAAAAATATTGTACACCAGCGCAGGGAAGGAAAAATACTGTACACCAGCACAGGGAAGGAAAAATACTGTACACCAGCGCAGGGAAGGAAATATCTTCATCAGTAAATAGAGAAGAACAACAAGCAGACCGCTCATTCATTATAAAGAAGCCGTTGTTTGCGTAGTGTTTTCAATATAATGTACAAACAGTGTTATTACAGTAGGACGCTGCTAAT
Organism: Bufo bufo; assembly: GCF_905171765.1. Classification (NCBI taxonomy): domain Eukaryota; kingdom Metazoa; phylum Chordata; class Amphibia; order Anura; family Bufonidae; genus Bufo; species Bufo bufo. Next base: position 658,958,254 of record NC_053391.1, read on the forward strand.
TCTCAGATAAGATCTGTTGACATTGCACAAACAGAGAGGAAGCTGGACCAGAAATCTCGCCACTCGAGTGGGAGGCAGGATTAGATGAAAAATGCATCAGACAGTTCAGTCCCTGTACAAAAGTCTTCAGGAAATTAAGGTTGAAAGCATTATGTAAAAGGTATGTATTTTGGAAAATGTTGAGAATTCACAGAGGTTGGGGCGAGATTATAGAGTGAAATCGATGTAAAGATGAGATCACCTCAAGAGCAACGACTAAAAATTCTCAAAAATGCTGAGAGAGAAATGATTACTCAAGTTAATTTGCAACAAGATAGGGTGATTACGATATACACATTCTATATGAATGTTACTTTTAGGGGGTTCATTTTAAGACGATTTTGTAGTATTCCATATACAGAAGTTCCCAAAATTACTTGAGAGAGAGAGGACCTATAGTTAAATTGTGGGGGGTTGAGTCAGCACAACCCGTATGTAGGTGCATATCACTATGGCGAAATACATATACAAACGGAAAATGCAAATGTGATCGCACTCTACATCCAGCACTCTGCCCTGACTCTATGCTGGATGAGGCATTGGTGTACATTTTGGCCAAAGCATAATAAGCCACTCACCACGTCAAGGTCGCCTCATTTGAGTGGTCCCTAACACTAGTTCCTACCTGTTTATGGGCCATGACAGCTACACAAAGTCCAGGGAATGCAGGTCAGCATGCAAGCCAAGCACACTCTGCTTTTAACCCCGTCCGGTGCCATTACAGCTTTCATCGGATCCAGGGATGCAAGTACCAACATGCATGCTGAGCCCACCATATATTTCTCCTGGAGCCAAATGGCTACTGGTAGGTTCTATATAAGCAGACTCAGTTTTATACTGACTTTAAAACCAGCCTCCAGGACAGATTGACTGGTCAGGTGTGCATGACTCCAAGGAGATCGCCATGCCTCCAATATATACTACAAAGAAAAAATGTGGGGGGTTGAGTCAGCACAACCCGTATGTAGGTGCATATCACTATGGCGAAATACATATACAAACATTTGGCTCCAGGAGAAGTATATGGTGGGCTCAGCATGCATGTTGGTACTTGCATCCCTGGATCCGATGAAAGCTGTAATGGCACCGGACGGGGTTAAAAGCAGAGTGTGTTTGGCTTGCATGCTGACCTGCATTCCCTGGACTTTGTGTGGCTGTCATGGCCCATGAACAGGTAGGAACTAGTGTTAGGGACCACTCAAATGAGGCAACCTTGACGTGGTGAGTGGCTTATTACGCTTTGGCCAAAATGTACACCAATGTCTCATCCAGCATGGAGGCAGGGCAGAGTGCTGGATGTAGAGTGCGATCACATTTGCATTTTCCGTTTGTATAGTTAAATTGCACCTCCAGTTATAAAACAACTTTCCTTAAATAAATAGTGCAGGTGACTATAAAAAACTTTGTAATACTTCTTATTAAAGAAAAATGTTTCTATCTGCTATCGGGCTGCTTTGCGCTTTCCTGCTTTTAACATTGATGTATATATGGAGAGGGGAGGGGGGGCTACTGGATGAGAGGCACACAAACTGAAGTTTCTTAGCTCTACTATGCTTGGCACTTACTAGCTGGAAATGATGACTTAGGTGCCCGCATGAATGATTCCATAAACTGATGAATAAGGGCTTAGCTCGTTCATCAAGTAATCAACGGCACCTTTAAGCCAGCAGATTATGACTAACGTGAGTTCATATGAACACTCATTAGCAATTTTCTGCCTAAACATCCGGCAGTCTAATATAGAGATAGTCAGTCTTAATAGAGATAAGAGGCTGAGTGAATGGAAAAATGAGGAAAGCAACCTGAGAAGACCAGGAGGAAACATAATTCTTTAATAATCAACTTACAGGATAACGGGCTGAACTGGATGGACAGATGTCCTTTTTCAGCCTTATAAACGATGTTACTATGTAATAAGATACATTACAAAATTTCTTATAATCACCTGTTCTATTTATTTATGAAAACTTGTTTATAACTGAAGGTACACTTTAAGATCAAACTGGATCCCCAATTATGGTGCCTGGTTTAACCCCCTGGGACAAAAGGTGTAATGCTTACTTCACTTTCCATGGACCAGTTCCTCGCACGCTTATTTGGTAACAATGTAGTTTCTCTGGGGAGTTTTGTATAATTTCTCACCACCTAAAAGGATATCAGACTTTTCAGCACTGAGCCCAATATCAGCCAAAGGAGCTACCTCTGTGCACCTATCCTTTGCTCATATTATTGTCATCATTCCTGTTAAACAGGTTAGGTATAGAGATGCTCTTGGAGTTCTGTCTTCTTAATGCTATCCACTATTCTATGCACTATGCACACTTCGAGCTTTTCAATTTCAGTAGAAAATGAAGCTGGTCAAACACATTAGATGAATGAGGGCCAAACCCACCCGGACCGGCCAATCATCTAATGTGTTTGGTGACACCCTGTCACTACTTAGGACTGATGGTAGAGCAAAGAAGGATCAGGCATATTGAATGTCATCATGGCCAATCCTTTCTTCTCAGATGCACTCCAGACTCCAGGTGCACATGGACAGAATCTATAGAATGCAGAATTGAGAGCTAGGCTTTAAACAGCCAACTTTGACCTTCATACAGTAATTATATATTATTTTTTTCATGCTTGATTTCCCAATGACTTATAATCTTTTCATGTAGTAGTTAGATAATATTTTTTAATGTCAATATTTTGGGATACATATAATGTATTACAAAAGTTTCATATATATATTTTTTTTTTTGAGGAATGGAAAAAAAATGCAATTCTGTTATTTTTTGAGGGTTTGTTTTTTGGATAAGATTTTTTCATTTCTCATTTATGGTATAAATCACATAATAACTTATTTTGTGGGTTAATAACATTACAGAGATGCTAGAGTAATGTCTGGGCTCAACTAAGTGGCAAGAATTAGGGAAACCAAGTGCACTTCTTTGGTTAAGCTTAAAAAGAGGAATTAGCTAGTATTGTCAGTTGCGTATCATTTTGGTGCATTTTTTGCAGTGAATTGTGTATGTACCGGTATATGTTTTTTAATCTGCACAATGTATCCTTTTGTGTAAGATGTTCTTGTGGTGCATGCGGTCCGCCCCGGCATCTTCCATTGTACGCATTTTTTGCTGGGGATTGGCGTTGTCTGCGGACCGCATGCGGAGGAATTGCTACCCCGGTTCAGTGTTTTGTTTTTTTTTTGTTTTTTTTTTTAAGCTTAAAAAGACCAATTATGTGTATGTCAATGTTCCTTAAAAGAAATGAGACTGTATTTTATTATTATTTATTCTTAATGTCTCATGCAAAAATACTTTTTTTTATTACACTTTATATTTATTATGCTGTTATGGCAATTATCTGGTAATGAATAAACAGGCAAGACAATTAAAGCATAAAATAATACAATAACCGCATATAAAGATAAGAATTATGCAAAAAAGATAAGCTTAAAATAAATAAATAAAAACTAAATATAAAACTTGAAACCACTGTTATCAATAGATATTATTATTAATTCTAGTATCCATACAATTCCAGGGCCCCGTGTCACTGTATATGCATTTTGGGACTGGTGGGTCGTGTTTGTTATTTATGTTCTTACATTTTATATGTTTTATGTTTAATATTTTGCATATTTCAATGTGGTTTTTGTATTATTTAATGTTTTCATTTTCATACCTTTTTATGCATTACCAGATAATTGCTATAATAGCATAATAATTATAAGGAGTAATAATATACTTTTTCATGATACATTAGGAATAACTAACAAAATACATTCTCAACCTTTTCAAGGCCCTTTGAGAACTTGCTATACATATAATTACTGGGATGCCAAATTGATATATTATTTTTATTATAAAAATAATAAAAAAAAGTTTATTGGGAAATGCAATACAATTGAAAGGAGGTTCTGGGACCCGGTTGGGCTGCCTCAAGCCTGGGTAAAAGATGAGATACGGCCTCTAGCCTGGATACAGGATGATATGCGGCCACTAGTGATGAGCGAGCACCAAAGTATTCAGGTGCTTGGCCCGAACACATTGCTATATTCGCGTGCTCGGCCGAGTATAATGGAAGTCAATGGGAGGCAACCAGGCACCCCCTGCTTGGAAGAGAAGAGGGTGTCTGGTTCATAAAAAAAGGTTAGAAACTGATGGAAACAGTATTAAGAGGATAGCTGGATGTGTCTTAAACTCCTATTATGTACGACATACAATAGACAACCACACAAAGGCTGTATGCCAAAAGTCAGGTATGTGCAAGCCAAGATTATTGAATATTATGTTAAGACAATCCGAAAACTTTTTGTCGCCCTAATGATATTAATCTAGGTGTGCAGGTCCACCCAAGTCATCATAGTAACATAGTACATAAGGCCAAAAAAAGACATTTGTCCATCCAGTTTGGCCTGTCATCCTGCAAGTTGATCCAGAGGAAGGCAAAAAAAAAAACCTGCCCTCCTCTGGACCCTCTCCAGCTCTGCTATGTCTGCCTTGTTTACAGGAGCCCAGAGCTGTACACAGTTCTCCATGTGTGGTCTGACTAGTGATTTGTAAAGTGGTAGGACTATGTTCTCATCACGGGCATCTATGCCCCTTCGGATGCAACCCATTATCTTATTGGCCTTGGCAGCAGCTGCCTGACACTGGTTTCTACATCTCAGTTTGCTGTTTATTAAAATTCCTAGATCCTTTTCCATGTCAGTGTTACCCGGTGTTTTACCATTTAGTATGTACGGGTGACTTGCATTATTCCTTCCCATGTGCATAACTTTACATTTGTCAGTGTTAAACCTCATCTGCCATTTATCAGCCCAAGCCTCCAATCTATCCAGATCCCTCTGTAGCAGTATACTGTCCTCTGTAGTATATATACAGTATACTGTCCTCATCAGTGTAAATTACTTTACACAGTTTAGTGTCATCTGCGAAAATTGACACTTTACTATGCAAGCCTTCTACGAGATCATTAATAAATATATTGAAGAGAATAGGGCCCAATACTGACCCCTGAGGTACTCCACTAGTGACAGTGACCCAATCTGAGTGTGTACCGTTAATAACCACCCTCTGTTTTCTATCACTCAGCCAGTTACTTACCCACATACAGACGTTTTCTCCCAGTCCGAGCATTCTCATTTTATATACTATACTAACCTTTTATGAGGTACAGTGTCAAATGCTTTGGAGAAGTCCAGATATACGACATCCAATCTATCCATGAGACAGATGACAGGCTTAGTCAGCATACCTTATAATAGCAGCCTTGTGCACCATGAGATATTCCAAACCAGCTCTCATCTAACTGAGAGCCAGTAAACCTGAAAGTTATTTTGCATCTGTTGGATGACTTGGGTGGACCTGCACACCTGTATTAATATCATTAGGGTGACAAAAAGTTTTCCGATTGTCCTAACATAATATTCAATAATCTTTCTATACAGTTTTGTCATGTAAAAACTCATTTGCACAAACATGGGCTTATGGGAAAGACATGCAAATGAGCAGAATCTGCCTTGTTTTTCAGCTGTTATAAGACTATGAAAACCAATAGATGCCGCTATTGAGTTATGAACAGTGCCATCTATTGGTTTCACAGTCTTATGACAAGTCAAATATTCTTGTCAGAAGACTATTAAACCAATAGAGTGCACTGTTCATAACTCAATAGCGCCATCTTTTGGTTTCATAGTCTTCTTACAAGACTATTAGACTGAGTCTTATGACAAGCTTATTAGTGTAGCCTTTTGCATGGAAAATTTGCGATAAAAATTTGTGATTAGAATATTGGCGATCTACACTAGGATGATATCTGACACTGGGAAAGCTGGGTAATAACTCGGTGATAAAAATTTGACACTGGGAAAGCTCGGTAATAACTCGCGATTAGAGTTGAGCGGACACCTGGATATTCGGGTTCGGCAGGTTCGGCCGAACTTGAAAAAAAAGTTCGGGTTCGAGACCCAAACTTGACCCGAACTTGATCCCGAACCCGAACCTTTTGGGCACTAAAATGGCTCTAAAATAGTCATGGAAAGGGCTAGAGGGCTGCAAAAGACATCAAAAATGGCTCTAAAATAGTCCTGGAATGGGCTAGAGGGCTGCAAAAGGCATCAAAATGTGCCTAAGAGCATAACAACTGTTCTGCAAACAAATGTGGATAGGGAAATGACTTAAAATAACATAAAATACAGAAAAATTTAAATTAACAGTCTGGATATAGGAGTAGGAGGTTGAGGAGGCGGTGGATGGGTGGATGTGGCGGTGTAGGTTGACGTGGCGGTGTAGGTGGAAACGGCGGTGAAGGAGGAATAGGTAGCCAACACTGATTTGTGTTATTTTTTATTTTTAAATTGGGGTATCCCCCAAAATATTGGAACATATAACAAAATAAAAAAAAGAATAAGTGCACTTGAGTACAAGAATGGATGGTTGATGCCAGTATAAATGTCTATTCTGCACAAGGTACGGACAAGTCCTGTGGGATCCATGCCAGGTTCAATTTAATAAACGTAAGCTTGTCCACATTGGCTGTAGCCTGTGATAATGCTCTCTGCCGTGCTAAACACACGTTCACACTATACACTGGCTGCAGGGCAGGTCAGCACCTCCAAGGCTGACAAAGCTTTTCCACATTTTGGCAATGCTAACCCCGCCTTCTCAGGTGCTGGTGGTGCCCCAGCTGCATTGGCGACCTCTTCCTCCTCCTCTGCCTTCGCCTTGTGCTTCCACTGTGCCCCCGCTGTCAGGTGGGAATGCTATCATTAGCGTGTGCTTGTAGTCGCGCATCTTCCGATCAGTAACAGATGTTTTCACTAAATTTAGTTCCCTGTCAGCAATGCAGAGCAGGGGTTCATTCACGGCAAAAGGGGGATCATGTCACCCAGCAATAGACAGAGGATTTTGAAAGATTTAGGCCCCTGTCAGTAATGCAGAGCAGGGGTTCATTCACGGCAAAAGGGGGTTCATGTCACCCAGCAATAGAACAGAGAATTTTGAAAGATTTAGGCCCCTGTCAGCAATGCAGAGCAGGGGTTCATTCACGGCAAAAGGGGGTTTATGTCACCCAGAAATACAACAGAGGATTTTGAGAGATTTAGGCCCCTGTCAGCAATGCAGAGCAGGGGTTCATTCACGGCAAAAGGGGGTTCATGTCACCCAGCAATACAACAGAGGATTTTGAGAGATTTAGGCCCCTGTCAGCAATGCAGAGCAGGGGTTCATTCACGGCAAAAGGGGGTTTATGTCACCTAGCAATAGAACAGAGGATTTTGAGAGATTTAGGCCCCTGTCACCCAGGCACAGCAGGGGTTCATTCACGGCAAAAGGGGGTTCTTGTCACCCAGCAATAGAACAGAGGATTTTGAGAGATTTAGGCCCCTGTCACCCAGGCTCAGCAGGGGTTTGTATACGCCAAAAATGGTAAAATGTCACCCGACAATTGAAAATACGATTTGTTTCAATTTAGGGCACTAAAATTGGCACTTTTTTTAATTAAAATGGTCCTTGAAAAGGCTAGAGGGATGTAAAAGGCAGTAAAATGTGCTTAAGAGCATGGCAACTGCTCTGCAAACAAATGTGGATAGGGAAATAACTTAAAATTTCAAATGGATGTCGTGTATCTGGACTTCTCCAAAGCATTTGACACTGTACCACATAAAAGGTTAGTATATAAAATGAGAATGCTTGGACTGGGAGAAAACATCTGTAAGTGGGTAAGTAACTGGCTCAATGATAGAAAACAGAGGGTGGTTATTAACGGTACATACTCAGATTGGGTCACTGTCACTAGTGGAGTACCTCAGGGGTCAGTATTGGGCCCTATTCTCTTCAATATATTTATTAATGATCTTGTAGAAGGCTTGCATAGTAAAATATCAATTTTCGCAGATGACACTAAACTGTGTAAAGTAATTAACACTGATGAGGACAGTATACTACTACAGAGGGAACTGGATAGACTGGAGGCTTGGGCAGATAAGTGGCAGATGAGGTTTAACACTGACAAATGTAAGGTTATGCACATGGGAAGGAATAATGCAAGTCACCCGTACATACTAAATGGTAAAACACTCGGTAACACTGACATGGAAAAGGATCTAGGAATTTTAATAAACAGCAAACTAAGCTGTAGAAACCAGTGTCAGGCAGCTGCTGCCAAGGCCAATAAGATAATGGGTTGCATCAAAAGGGGCATAGATGCCCGTGATAAGATCATAGTCCTACTACTTTACAAATCATTAGTCAGACCACACATGGAGTACTGTGTACAGTTCTGGGCTCCAGTGAACAAAGCAGACATAGCAGAGCTGGAGAGGGTCCAGAGGAGGGCAACTAAAGTAATAACTGGAATGGGGCAACTACAGTACCCTGAAAGATTATCAAAATTAGGGTTATTCACGTTAGAAAAAAGACGACTGAGGGGAGATCTAATTACTATGTATAAATATATCAGTGGTCAGTACAGAGATCTCTCCCATCATCTATTTATCCCCAGGACTGTGACTGTGACGAGGGGACATCCTCTGCGTTTGGAGGAAAGAAGGTTTGAACACAAACATAGAAAAGGTTTCTTTACGGTAAGAGCAGTGACACTATGGAACTCTCTGCCTGAGGAGGTGGTGATGGTGAGTACAATAAAGGAATTCAGGAGGGGCCTGGATGTATTTCTGGAGTGTAATAATATTACAGGCTATAGCTACTAGAGAGGGGTCGTTGATCCAGGGAGTTATTCTGATTGCCTGATTGGAGTCGGGAAGGAATTTTTTATTCCCCTAAAGTGAGGAAAATTGGCTTTTACCTCACAGGGTTTTTTTGCCTTCCTCTGGATCAACTTGCAGGATAACAGGCCGAACTGGATGGACAAATGTCTTTTTTCGGCCTTATGTACTATGTTACTATGTACTATGTTACTAAAATGAAATAAAATAACTAAAAATTACAAATTATTAACTTGCAACTCAGAGAAGGAGGTGGATATGAAGTCAGAGGTTGAGGAGGCGGTGAATGTGGTGTTTTAGGTGGAGGCAGCAATGGAGGAGGAACAGGTAGCCAACAATGTTTTTTTTATTTTTTTTATTGGGGGTAGGTAGCCCCCCAAATATTGGGACAAATAAAAAAATAAAAGAAAACAAAGAATCATTGCACTTGACTTGAGTACAAGAATGTATGTTTGATGGTGGCATAAATGTCTATTCTGCACAAGGTACAGACAAGTCTTGTGGGATCCAAGCCTGGTTCATTTTAATGAACGTGAGCTTGTCCACGTTGGCTGTGGACAGGCAGCTGCGTCTGTCTGTAATGACGCCTCCTGCCGTGCTAAATACACGTTCAGAGAGTACACTGGCTGCAGGGCAGGCCAGCAGCTCCAAGGCATACAGGGCAAGCTCTGGCCATGTGGACAATTTGGAGACCCAGAAGTTGAATGGGGCAGAACCATCAGTCAGTACGTGTAGTTGTGTGCACAGGTACTGTTCCACCATGTTGTTCAAATGCTGCCTCCTACTAACACGCTGCATATCAGCAGTTGGGGTCGGTTGTTGCGGAAAGGTGACAAAGCTTTTCCACATGTCGGCCGTGCTAACCCTGCCTTCTGAGGAGCTGGTGCTGACACAGCTGCGTTGGCGACCTCTTCCTCCTCCCCTGCCTTCGCCTTGTGCTTCCACTTGTCCCCCGGCGTCTGTCTGAAATGCTCTCAGAAGCGCGTCTACCAGCGCGCGCCTGTAGTCGCGCATCTTCCGATCACGCTCCAGTGAGGGAATTAAGGACGGCACATTGTCTTTGTAACGGGGATCCAGCAGGGTGGCCACCCAGTAGTCAGCACACGTGCAGGCACTGCAGCATGTAGTCGCTCATGTGTGCCAGGCTGCCCAGAGGTAAGGACAAGCTGTCCTCTGTGGGAGGAATATCGTCTGCGTCCTCCGTATCCCCCCAGCCACGCACCAGTGATGGGCCCGAGCTGCGTTGGATACCACCCCGCTGTAAACATGCTTCATCCCCATCCTCCTCCTCCTCCTCATCCTCCTCGTCCTCGTCCTCCAGTAGTGGGCCCTGGCTGGCCAAATTTGTACCTGGCCTCTGCTGTTGCAAAAATCCTCTTTATGAGCCACTTCTAAAAGACTGGCCTAAAAGTGTTAGAGATGACCCCTCTTCCTCCTCCTCGTCCTGGGTCATATCCTCTTCCATCATCGCCCTAAGTGTTTTCTCAAGGAGACATTGAAGTGGTATTGTAACGCTGATAACGGCGTCATCGCCACTGGCCATGTTGGTGGAGTACTCGAAACAGCGCAACAGGGCACACAGGTCTCGCATGGAGGCCCAGTCATTGGTGGTGAAGTGGTGCTGTTCCGCAGTGCGACTCACCCGTGCGTGCTGCAGCTGAAACTCCACTATGGCCTGCTGCTGCTTGCACAGTCTCTCCAGCATGTGCAAGGTGGACTTCCACCTGGTGGGCACGTCGCATATGAGGCGGTGAGCGGGAAGGCCGAATTTACGCTGTAGAGCAGACAGCCAAGCGGCGGCAGGATGAGAACGCCGGAAGCGCGCACAGACGGCCCACACTTTATGCAGCAGCTCAGACATGTAGGGGTAGTTGTGAATGAATTTCTGCACCACCAAATTCAGCACATGCGCCAGGCAAGGGATGTGCGTCAAATCGGCTAGTCCCAGAGCTGCAACGAGATTTCGCCCATTATCGCACACCACCAGGCCGGGCTTGAGGCCCACTGGCAGCAACCACTCGTCGGTCTGTTGTTCTATACCCTGCCACAGCTCCTGCGCGGTGTGGGGCCTGTCCCCCAAACACATCAGTTTCAGAATGGCCTGCTGACGTTTACCCCTGGCTGTGCTGAAGTTGGTGGTGAAGGTCTGTCGCTGACCGGATGAGGAGGTGGTAGAAGAGGAGGAGGAAACCGAGTAGGAAGAGGAGGCAACAGGATACAAAGAATGATGCCCTGCGATCCTTGCTCTCCGCCTTGGGCCCAGCCGCCACTACATTTACCCAGTGTGCAGTTAGGGAGATATAGCGTCCCTGGCCGTGCTTACTGGTCCACGTATCTGTGGTTAGGTGGACCTTGCCACAGATGGCGTTGCGCAGTGCACACTTGATTATATCTGATACTTGGTTGTGCAGGGAGGGCACGGCTCTCCTAGAGAAGTAGTGGCGGCTGGGAACGACGTACTGTGGGACAGCAAGCGACATGAGCTGTTTGAAGCTGTCCGTCTCCACCAGCCTGAATGACAGCATTTCAAAGGCCAGCAGTTTAGAAATGCTGGCAATTAGGGCCAGGGATCGAGGGTGGCTAGGTGGGAATTTACGCTTTCTCTCAAAGGTTTGTGAGATGGAGAGCTGAACGCTTCCGTGTGACATGGTGGAGATGCTTGGTGACGGAGGTGGTGTTGTTGGTGACACATCCTCTGTTTGCTGGGCGGCAGGTGCCAACGTTCCTCCAGAGGCGGAGGAAGAGGGCGAGGCAGCAGCAGAAGAGGGAGCAGGAGGGGCCTGAGCCCTTTCTTGGTTTTGAAGGTGCTTACCCCACTGCAGCCCGTGTCTCGCATGTAGATGCCTGGTCATGCAGGTTGTGCTAAGGTTCAGAACGTTAATGCCTCGCTTCAGGCTCTGATGGCACAGCGTGCAAACCACTCTGGTCTTGTCGTCAGCACATTGTGTGAAGAAGTGCCATGCCAGGGAACTCCTTGAAGCTGCCTTTGGTGTGCTCGGTCCCTGGTGACGGTGGCCAGTAGCAGGCGAACTGTTTTGGCGACGGCTGCTCTGCTTTTGCACCCTGCTCCCGCTTTTGCTATGCTGTTAGCTCGGTCTCACCACTGCCTCTTCCTCAGAACTCTGAAAGTCAGTGGCACGATCTTCATTCCATGTGGGGTCTAGGACCTCATCGTCCCCTGCATCGTCTTCCACCCAGTATTCCTCCCTGACCTCCTTTTTGGTCTGCACACTGCAGAAAGACGCAGCAGTTGGCACCTGTGTTTCGTCATTATCAGAGACGTGCTGAGGTGGTATTCCCATGTCCTCATCAGGAAACATAAGTGATTGTGCGTCAGTGCATTCTATGTCTTCCACCCCTGGGGAAGGGCTAGGTGGATGCCCTTGGGAAACCCTGCCAGCAGAGTCTTCAAACAGCATAAGAGACTGCTGCATTACAGCTCAGACAGGTTCCCCGATATGCACGGGGGTGATGTGACAGACTGATTGGCATGGGTTTCAGGCGCCACTTGTGCGCTTTCTGCAGAAGACTGGGTGGGAGATAATGTGAACGTGCTGGATCCACTATTGGCCACCCAATTGACTAGCGCCTGTACTTGCTCAGGCCTTACCATCCTTAGAACGGCATTAGGCCGACCAAATATCGCTGTAGATTCTGGCGGCTACTGGGACCTGAGGTAGTAGGTTCAGTAGGACGTGTAGCTGTGGCAGAACGGCCACGTCCTCTCCCTGCATTAGAGGCTCCACCAACACCACCATCACGACCATGACCGCGTCCTTTATTAGATGTTTGCCTCATAGTTAGTGTTTACAAAGCAAAGTGAAAAGTTGTTAATAATGTTAAAAATAATTAACCGGAAAAATAAACCCTGATGTAGGGTATTGCACTGTATTTTTTTTTTAAACTCTATATGACAGCGGTATTTGTGGCCTAAATGTGACACTCACTTATGCACGTATTATCCCAGATGTGCAGTATATCAGAGGCTTTTTTCACCTCAGTAACCAAAAAGCCGTATTTATGGCCAAAATGTGACAGTCACTTATGCACGTCTAATACCAGATGTGCAGTATATTAGAGGGTTTTTTCACCCCAGTAACCAAAAAGCTGTATTTCTGTCCTAAATGTAACAGTCACTTATGCACGTGTAATTCCAGATGTGCAGTATATTAGAGGGTTTTTTACCCCATTAACCAAAAAGCCGTATTTATGGTTTAAATGTGACAGTCACTTATGCACGTGTAATCCCAGATGTGCAGTATATTAGAGGGTTTTTTACCCCAGTATGCCAAAGCCGTATTTATGGCCTAAATGTGACACTCACTTATGCACGTCTAATCCCAGATGTGCAGTATATTAAAGGGGTTTTTCACCCTTACCAAAAAGCTGTATTTCTGTCCTAAATGTGACGGTCACTTATGCACGTGTAATCCCAGATGTGCAGTATATTAGAGGCTTTTTTCACCCCAGTAACCAAAAAGCTGTATTCATGGCCTAAATGTGACAGTCACTTATGCATGTGTAATCCCAGATGTGCAGTATATTAGAGGCTTTTATGCCAAAGCCGTATTTATGGCCTAAATGTGACAGTCACCTATGCACGTGTAATCCCAGATGTGCAATACATTAGAGGCTTTTTTCACCCTAGTAACCAAAAAGGCGTATTTATGGCCTAAATGTGACAGTCACTTATGCTTGTCTAATCCTAGTTGTGCAGTATATCAGAGGCTTTTTTTTGACCCCAGTAACCAAAAAGCTGTATTTCTGGCCTAAATGTGACAGTCACTTATGCACGTGTAATCCCAGATCTGCAGTATATTAGAGGGTTTTTTCACCCTAACCAAAAAGCTGTATTTCTTTCCTAAATGTGACAGTCACTTATGCACGTGTAATCACAGATGTGCAGTATATTAGAGGGTTTTTCACCACAGTATGCCAAAGCCGTATTTATGGCCTAAATGTGACAGTCACTTAAGCACGTGTAATCCCAGATGTGCAGTATATCAGAGGCTTTTTTAACCCAGTATGCCAAAGTCGTATTTATGGCCTAAATGTGACAGTCACTTATGCACGTGTAATCCCAGATGTGCAGTATATTAGAGGGTTTTTTACCCCAGTATGCCAAAGCCGTATTTATGGCCTAAATGTGACACTCACTTATGCACATCTAATCCCAGATGTGCAGTATATTAAAGGGTTTTTTCACCCTAACCAAAAAGCTGTATTTCTGTCCTAAATGTGACGGTCACTTATGCACGTGTAATCCCAGATGTGCAGTATATTAGAGGCTTTTTTCACCCCAGTAACCAAAAAGCTGTATTCATGGCCTAAATGTGACAGTCAATTATGCATGTGTAATCCCAGATGTGCAGTATATTAGAGGCTTTTATGCCAAAGCCGTATTTATGGCCTAAATGTGACAGTCACCTATGCACGTGTAATCCCAGATGTGCAATACTTAAGAGGCTTTTTTCACCCCAGTAACCAAAAAGCCGTATTTCTGGCCTAAATGTGACAGTCACTTATGCTTGTCTAATACCAGATATGCAATATATTAGAGGCTTTTTTCACCCCAGTAACCAAAAAGCCGTATTTATGGCCTAAATGTGACAGTCACTTATGCTTGTCTAATCCTAGATGTGCAGTATATCAGAGACTTTTTTCACCCCAGTAACCAAAAAGCTGTATTTCTGGCCTAAATGTCACAGTCACTTAGGCACGTGTAATCCCAGATGTGCAGTATATTAGAGGGTTTTTTCACCCTAACCAAAAAGCTGTATTTCTTTCCTAAATGTGACAGTCACTTATGCACGTGTAATCACAGATGTGCTGTATATTAGAGGGTTTTTCACCACAGTATGCCAAAGCCGTATTTATGGCCTAAATGTGACAGTCACTTATGCACGTGTAATCCCAGATGTGCAGTATATTAGAGGGTTTTTTCACCCTAACCAAAAAGCTGTATTTCTGTCCTAAATGTGACAGTCACTTATGCTTGTCTAATCCCAGATGTGCAGTATATTAGAGGGTTTTTTCACCCCAGTATGCCAAAGCTGTATTTCTGGACTTGCAGATAGCCTATGCTAGTGCATAAAATGGCTGCCGATCATGTATTGATATTGACTAACTGAAGAAAAAAAAGTTCGTTTTCAGCAGTAGTTGGCTCAGGGCAGGCTTAAAGAAATTGTGCACTGCACCCACAAAACACTTTTTGTGTAGATCGCTGAGTACATAAACCAGTTCTTGATAAGATTTCTCCCTGATCTCTCCCTCACAGCAGCTGCAGCCTCTCCCTACACAGTGTTGTAATCTGGCGGAGACATTCCTCGGGAACTCTTGCTGTGTGTGGGCAAGCATTATCCTGCTGAAAAATGCCCATTGGAAGCCTTGTGTCACGGTCCCTCCCGTGACAGAGATGATAAGATCGGATAGACTTGCTGCACGTGAGGCTATCTGACAGGTCTCTCTGTTTTCCTCCTTGTATGTTGTTTGGCAGGATCTCACCTCTCCTCAGGTTCTGCTTGTTATCAGTGATGAGGCTCTATTTAGGTCCGCCTCACACTGCTGACCATGCGGTTGATATTTCCTGTTGGAGTTGCTAGAGCTTGTTTGTTTTGGGTATCCTGCTTCTCCATACATCCCAAAGCTAAGTGCTAGTTTCCTTTTCTGTTTGTTGTTCGCTGGTGTGTTTTGTTTCTAGGCCTCAGGGAGATGTGGGTTCCTTCATCTGGGAAGGAACCTGCTGTCTCATCTCCTGCTACTACTCCTAGGGATCGTCAGTTTCAGCAGGGCCTAGGTACCGGGCGTATGAGCATTTCCACCATCAGGATCTGCTCATACTGGCAGGAGTTAGGGAAATGCCTAGGGATTACTAGGAAGTCACCATCCCTCTTCCTTAGCTTTTGAGGCCTAGACTGTTGTCTATTTCTTTTGTGTGTATCTGGTGTTTTCCCCTTCCCCGTTACCCGTGACAACTTGCCATGAGAGGAACATATGTGGCAGCAAGATGTCCTGCATTAATTGGGCAGCGGGGGAAGCACTTTTACGCCTTCTTGTGGGAAGACTCAATGTCTAATCAGACCACACCTATAATCATTTACATATCTGCCTGAGACATAACTTTATGCCAAGTTTTGCAGCAATACGGCATTTCTGTCCAGATGCAGTATATTTTTTTTTTGTCAATGAGTATGAGTATATATGTATGTAGTCGATGTCAGGAAGGGGTTAAAAGTTTATACTCAACCTAGAAATGTAGAGAATATCCACAGGATAGCAATTAACAGCCCTATTTATATAAAAGAAAATGAAGCGACACACTATAAGCTACAGTAGACTAACGATACAGCCCACAGCAGTATGACCATGGGTGATGCCACGGCATCGCATTTAAGCATGGTGCTAAATAAAAAACCCACGACTCCCACTGTTCAAATTTCACTTCCATTCGGCGTGAAAATCCAGATAATTGAAAACGTATCCAGCAGAATGTGCCGAACCTCCTTCCTCTGCGGCTGATTTTCACTTTTTTTATTTTCCAATTTATTGTGTGTTGAGCAGCTACTTGGCACTTTAACCTTATTAGACGAAAAGTGACCAGTGCGGTTATCCTCGCACAATAAAATGCTGGCAGAGCAGGGAAATAACACTTAAGCCTTGAAAGGCAGCCCTATCGCTAATGGGGTTGTAAGTGGTGTAACAATGAGAAAAAAAAAAAAACTATAAAAACACTTGGACTGGATCTTCATTCGCAGTATTTGTAATATCATGCAAAGGCCAGGGGTTGCTTCAAGGATTTGTTGAAGAAGTTTGTTTTTCCGATGAGGAGAGGGGGTGCAGAAGACTTTGCTGCTGATGATGATGACTTGAATTGGATAAACAATCTGTGCGGAGGAGATGAGCGCCATGCTGTGCAAGTCAGAAATACTTTGTGCTGTTTCTCAATAGCCAACAACTGCTACCCGGCAGGAGGGGAAATTGGCTGGCAGAACGTGCCACTTGAGATCAGCGCACTTGACATTTGGTATGTGTTCATCATTATGACTTTGTTAAATTCTTTCTGGCATAATCTGATTGTGTAATGTTGGCTCCGCACTACAAGCGCCAGTCTGTGCTAGTTACATAGCAAACAAACACATGCACAGCAAGAGGAAGAAGCAAATCGGTGACCTTGTGTCTGGTGATTACTTCAAGTTCATTTTTCTGTTTTGAGGTTTGTGATCCTAAACAAGAACACTCCATAAGCCACGAGTATTCACCGCCCACCTTGAAATCAGCTTTTGGGTTATTTTACGCACACTAGCCCAGATTTACTAATGTATACTGTATATATAATACCCCCGACCTAGGTGTACTACAAGTGTATATAGTTATGTATATATTGTTCTGTATTGTTTTTATATTGTTTATCTGGTCGTATCTACAAGTAAGCTAATGGCTGGCAAGGAACAGAGTTAACCACCCTATTTCTCCCTTCTTGGCCGGCTGGTCCTGCTTCCTAGCAGGAGGGGAAGTTCCTGCTGAGATTATGAAAGGAAGCAAACCTCTGGGTTCCTGCTACAGATTCTCTAGATAAATCAACCTTATTCTAATCCTCAAGTGGATCCTTAGGAAGACAGACTGCAGAGTGAACAGTTACATCCAGTAATTGAAGACACTGCTGTAAGATGAGGGACTATGGCTAAAACACCCATCACCCTATTACTAGGCCAGAAAGGCCCTCTTGGTGGGAGTAAGCTGGTCCTGCTTGCTGTCAGGAGGGGGAGTTCCTGTTGAGACACTGAAAGGAGAGGAAGTAAACCTCTGGGCTCCTGCTACAGATTCTCTAGATAAATTAACCTTATCCTAATCCTCAAGTGGATCCTTAGGAAGACAGACTGCAGAGTGAACAGCTAAATCCAGTAATTGAAGACACTTCTGTAAGATGAGGGACTGTGGGTAAGACACCCATCACCCTATTACTAGACCAGGAAGGCCCTCAAGGTGCGAGTGAGCTGGTCCTGCTTGCTGTCAGGAGGTGGAGTTCCTGCTGAGACACTGAAAGGAGAGGAAGCAAACCTCTGGGCTCCTGCTACAGATTCTCTAGAGAAATCAACCTTATCCTAATTCTCAAGTGGATCCTTAGGAAGACAGACTGCAGAGTGAACAGCTACATCCAGCTTTTGAAGATACTGCTTTGAGGTGAGGGACTATGACTAAGACACCCATCACCCAGAACATTATTAGGCCAGTAAGTCCCTCTTGGTAGGAGTGGGCTAATCCTGCTTGCTGTCAGGAAGGAGAGTTCCTGCTGAAACACTGAAAGGAGAGGAAGCAAACCTCTGGGCTCCTGCTACAGATTCTCTAGAGAAATCAACCTTATCCTAATCCTCAAGTGGATCCTTAGGAAGACAGACTGCAGAGTGAATAGCTACATCCAGCTTTTGAAGATACTGCTTTGAGGTGAGGGACTATGACTAAGACACCCATCACCCAGAACATTATTAGGCCAGTAAGTCCCTCTTGGTAGGAGTGGGCTGATCCTGCTTGCTGTCAGGAAGGAGAGTTCCTGCTGAAACACTGAAAGGAGAGGAAGCAAACCTCTGGGCTCCTGCTACAGATTCTCTAGAGAAATCAACCTTATCCTAATCCTCAAGTGGATCCTTAGGAAGACAGACTGCAGAGTGAACAGCTACATCCAGTGTTTGAAGACACTGCTGTAAGATGAGGGACTATGGGTAATACGCCCAGAACATTACTAGGCCAGTAAGGCCCTCTTGGTAGCAGTGGGCTTGTCCTGGTTCTTGTCATGAGGAGGAGTTCCAGAGTAACCTGAGTGTGGAGATGAAGCACACTGCAGAGCTCTTGCTCCTAAGAAGAATTCTCCAAAGAGAATTGCAGCTAAAGACCACCTCAAGTAAATCCTTGAGAGGACAGGCAGCAGAGTGAACAGCTACATCCAGCATTCAAGATAATGCTGTAAGGTAAGGGACTATGGCTAAGACACCCATTACCCAGACTATAATTTTGCCAGTGCTACATAAGTGTTAAACTTTAGCCATCCAACCTGCCTCCACATTCTTATTGTGAATAGAGTGAATTGCTAATAAAATCAGATGATATTGAATGTATTTACGTTTATTTCTGGCCTCATTCTTCAATATTGCATTTCCACTGCACCAATCCCCAAGGAGTAATGCCCTGAGGAAGTACACCATGACACAACACTTCATTAGGGCCACTACTACTCCCATCCTCTGCATCGGCCCCTCCAGGCCTCGCTGCATCTGAGCCTAGAATCTGTCTGGAAAGTGGCACAAACAAGGGCAATTTTAGCACAACTAGGCTTTCTACATTTTTTTCTGAACTGCTCAGGGGTGGGTCTTAGGGGAAAGGGTGGAGATTCATTGGAGGGACGTGGCTGAAGGTATGCCATTTTGCAAAATAAATTTTACCACAATGCTGCTGTAAAATTCTGTCTCAGAGGAAGCCAACCAATAGTTGATATAGTTCTCTCTGCAACTGCCGCAACCTCAGCACTTTGATCCACAGAGCCATTCATGATGACATTTAAACTGTCTGTTCCTGTCAATCAAAGTGCAGAGAGTGCGGCAGTTGCAGAGAGAGCTGAGCCTCTAGGTGTAACGACAACGCCCCTCTTGCTCCTAGAGGCTCATTTGCATATATTAAAACTTCATCTTTCTCAGTAATGCGGGCACATATGAACATGGGACCAACACAAATGTCTTCAGCTGCCAAGTGCACATGTAACAGGTCAGCTAGTGTAATAGGTACAGAACTGCTGACAGATGCCCTTTAAGTGGTGTGCAGCTCTTAATTATTTTTTGTCGCATCTCGCACCACAGCACTGGAAATCAAGGCTGGTGCTAAAAACTACCTGATAATTCTCCCCAAAAAATATTGGCTAAAAAATGCCTGTAAAAGGACTTGAATTTCTACAAAAAAAAAATTTGAAAAAAAAAAAGAACTTCACACCAATGGGCGACAGCAGCCTTATATAATACCAAAAATTAAAAATGGGTCTGTAGATATGTAGATAGATAGACAGGATACACAAGTATATTAGATTAGCTATTTGAATTATTAACAATAATTTCTCCGTCCGTCCCAGAGTTTCTAGCAGGTGGTGCACATACCCGTAATGTTTGTACATGGAAAGTGTAATGTCAGCCATTCCTGTAGCATACCTCCACTGGACATGTGCCCTCTTAGGGATGGTGATCTCAGCTTCGGAAGGATGCCATTGACGTCCAGTCAATTCAGTGGAGCCTGTCATACTTTAATCTCCCTGCAGTAATGCTAACGGCTAACACCTTTCCCCTATAGCTAAGCACTGATCACAACCCACAGCTCCCAGCAGCAGCAAGACCCCCGGAGATCAGCTCATCTCAGAAGGAGCCTAGATATTTTTGGACAGGCCCTTTAAACTGTCAATCAAATGTAAATTCTGTAGTTAGCCAGATTTTTAACACTCCAGATACCGTAGAGAGTGTAGAGAGATAATTCTGCATCATTGCTTGTTATGAAACGTGAATATTGTGGTTTTAGACAATAAATGATCGGGGCTTAGCATTCTGCATTTAAAAACATATATATTAGTGTAGGTTTATATTAGTAATGAGCAATTTTCATTTCAGGTCTGATTTGCAAAATGTTTGAGCTTTCCAAAGGACAGGAAAACAGAGTGTCTCGTACCAGGATCCCCGATCTTTCTTTGTACTGTCTCTACCCTTTAATAGGGTTGAGCAAAGAAAATGTCCTTGGCTGCCTAAAAGCCCTTGGTTGGGGTACTATTTCTTCTTATAGAAAGTGTTGAGTACGCCTGAGGAGTATTGTAAGTCAGACAACGCTCTTCTGGGTTTCTGGGAAAAAATATATGAAAATGAGCAAATCTTACATCTGCTGTCATCAGATAGGCTTAGAAATGCAAAGTTTAATATCTTTCCCAGAAACTCAGAGGAGCATTGCCTGGGCTACAATACTCCGCACATATACTACGCATACTAGGTGCTCTCTCTCAGATATATTGGCCAGAAACCCAAAGTAGCATACTAGTGTCTCTTTCTTGATTTTTGCAGGAACATTTGTAGTTATTGTTGGTTTCATATTGGGGTAAATAACACTTTTTTAACACTTTTCTTTGTGGCGGATAAACCAAAAACAGCAATTCTGCCCTTTTTTAAAAAAAAAGTTGTAATTTTTAATTTGGATATTTTTTTTAAATAAAACTTTAACCTTTTTTAGCCATTTACTAGTCCTAAAGGGGAATTTAACAGATAATACTTTGATCGCTTTTATAATACTCTGTACTGCTTACGCAGAACAGAGTATTATACTGTCAGCACCATACAGACAGTCACCAGCAGGCTGTACGGCCTCATATACTGCAGACAAGCCTGGGGCTTTTATTATGCCCCAGGCTGCCAAACAAATACATCAGTGCCCCACAATTTTATTTCCTGGGTGCCAATTGGAGACAGAGAGAGCCCCTTGCTTTTTAACCACTTAGATGCCGCAGTGACTACTCAGCATGGAATTTAGGGGTTAACGGCCCAGATTGATGCTTCTGCTCATCTGGTCCATTTAAGCAGGAGCCCAGTTCTCATGTGAGAGCCAAGCTTCCGGTCTTCACTGCACGGGAGACCTGTATAGTTCTTAGACTAGGTCCCCGTAAAAGCTCAGCAGGCTAGCCTAAGGCCCATTAGAGACGGCCCTTAAAAGGCATAATGGCCATCATTAACAAGTTCAAAAACAGTCCCAGAATTATTGCTGTTTGGTGGGGAATGTTTTTTGACTTTTGTCTTTTGACCTATAAAATGGTGGCCACCATTTTGAGAGATTTGCCCGAATTGAATCACATTCGAAATTTGAGACTAATTTGATTCATATGTATATATAGTATATGTATATGCAGTGAGGAACAGAAGTATTTGAACACCCTGCGATTTTGCCAGTTCTCCCACGGAAATCGTGGAGGGGTCTGAAATTCACATTGTAGGTGCATTCCCACTCTGAGAGACAGAATTTAATGGGAACCTGTCATCAACTTTATGCTGACCTCACTGAGGGCAGCATAAATTAGTGACAGAAATGCTGATTCCAGCGGTGTGTCACACATCAGCTAAAAGCAAGTGGTTCCTGAGAACCAGCATCATAATTATTGCAGCCCAGGCCTAGAAAAGAGTCAAATCTACCTGAGAAGAGTCATGGTTATTCATAATCTGCTGCTCTCTCACCCATCTGCTGATGATTGGCAGTCTGCAATGATTGTGATGTTGGTTCTTGGCGACCACCTACTTTTAACGTATAAATGGCAGACCGCTGAAATCAACTCACCTGTCTCAACTTTATTCTGCCGTTAGTATGGGCAGCATAAAGTTGATGACAGGTTCCCATAAATAAATAAAAATCAGGAAATCACATTGTATGATTTTTTAAGAATTTATTTGTTTTGCACTGCTGAACATAAGTATTTGAACACCTGAGAAAATCAGTGTTAATATTTGGTACAGAAGCCTTTGTATGCAATTACAGAGGTCAAACGTTTCCTGTAGTTCTTGACCAGGTTTGCACACACTGCAGCAGAGATTTTGGCCCACTCCTCCACACAGATCTCCTCTAGATCCGTCAGGTTTCGGGGCTGTTGCTGAGCAACACACGGTTTCAGCTCCCTCCAAAGATCTATTGGATTTAGGTCTTGAGACTGGCTAGGCCACTCCAGAACCTTGATATGCTTCTTACGGAGTCACTCCTTGGTTATCCTGGCTGTGTGCTTCGGGTCGTTGTCATGTTGGAAGACCCAGCCACGACCCGTCTTCAATGCTCTGACTGAGGGAAGGAGGTTGTTGCTCAAAAATCTCACAATAAATGGGTCCATTCATCCTCTCCTTAATACAGTGCATTTGTCCTGTTCCCTTCACAGAAAAGCACCCCCAAAGCATGATGTTACCACCCCCATACTTCACAGTAGGGATGGTGTTCTTGGGATGCAACTCCTCCTTCTTTTTCCTCCAAACACGACGAGTGAGGTTTAGACCAAAAAGTTCTACTTTGGTCTCATCTGACCACATGATTTTCTCCCATGCCTCCTCTGGATCATCCAGATGGTCTTTGGAAAACTTCAGACGGGCCTGGACATGTGATGACTTGAGCAGGGAAACCTTCCGTGCAATGCATGATTTGAAACCATGACGGCGTAGTGTTCTACCGACAGTGACCTTTTAAACTGTGGTCCCAGCTCTCTTCATGTCATTGACCGGATCCTCTCTTGTAGTTCTGGGCTGATTCCTCACCTTTCTTATCATCAGTGATACACCATGAGGTGAGATCTTGCATGGAGCCCCAGTCCGAGGGAGACTGACAGTCGCCTTTAGCCTCTTCCATTTTCTAACAATTGCTCCAACAGTTGATCAATTTTCAGACCAGGCAACATTTTTCCAGTCTTCAACAGTCCAATTTTGGTGAGCTCGTGCAAATTGTAGCCTCTTTTTCCTATTTGTAGTGGAGATGAGTGGTACCCGGTGGGGTCTTCTGCTGTTGTAGCCCATCCGCCTCAAGGTTGTGCGTGTTGTGGCTTCACAAATGCTTTGCTGCAGACCTCGGTTGTAACGAGTGGTTATTTCAGTCAACGTTGCTCTTCTATCAGCTTGAATCAGTCGGCCCATTCTCCTCTGACCTCTAGCATCCACAAGGCATTTTCGCCCACAGTACTGCCGCATACTGGATGTTTTTCCCTTTTCACATCATTCTTTGTAAACCCTAAAAATGGTTGTGTGTGAAAATCTCAGTAACTGAGCAGATTGTGAAATACTCAGACCGGCCCTCTGGCACCAACAACCATGCCACGCTCAAAATTGCTTAAATCACCTTTCTTTCCTATTCTGACAATCAGTTTGGAGTTCAGGAGATTGTCTTGACCAGGACCACACCCCTAAATGCATTGAAGCAACTGCCATGGGATTGGTTGACTAGATAATTGCATTAATGAGAAATAGAACAGGTGTTCCTAATAATTCTTTAGGTGAGTGTATATATATATATATATTACTTGCTTTTCTTCTTATTTTTTTTACCCTACCCCCATAGACCATAGATATTCTATCCCCATTTATCCAATGTAATTTATGTACTTTGCACAGATATTAGACAGCAGAACAGTGAGTGCAGCTCTGGAGTATAAAAGAGAATGTAAAGCCTCTTTGACATGGCTGTGTCCATTCTCAAATCGGTGAGCAGGTGGCCAGTGATGCATCCATGAAGCTGTCCGTGAAGGATCCGTTTTGAGTCTGTGTGTCCTTTTTTTTTTCTGTCCGTGTTGCATCCGTGTTTCACTGACACTGAACAGCTGAAAAATAATTTTAAAAGCATCTCTTCTTAATGGTCAGTGAAGCACGGATGCAACACCGATGGCATCCGTGGGTTTCACTCACCCATAGACTATAATGGACGTGATGGATCCGTGAACACAGACAAAATAGACCATACATCCGTGCTAAATACACAGACCCACAGAACGTGCTAAAACAGTGATGTGTGAATACATACATTAAAATGAATGTGGACGTGTGCTGTCCGTGGAGAACATGTACAGTACACGTCCGTGAAACACTGACGTGTGAATGAGGCTTAACTCAGGATCAGTACAGGATAAGTAATGTAATGTATGCACACAGTGATACCACCAGCAGAATAGTGAATACAGCTCTGGAATATAATACAGGATGTAATTCAGGATCAGTACAGGATAAGTAATGTAATGTATGTACACCGTGACCCCACCAGCAGAATAGTGAGTGCAGCTCTGGAGTATAATACAGGATGTAACTCAAGATCAGTACAGGATAAGTAATGTAATGTATGTACACAGTGACTCCAGCAGCAGAATACTGAGTACAGCTCTGAAGTATAATACATGATGTATATCAGGATCAGTACAGGATAAGTAATGTATGTACACAGTGACTGCACCAGCAGAATATTGAGTGCAGCTCTGGAGTATAATACAGGATGTAACTCAGGATCAGTACAGGATAAGTAATGTATGTACACAGTGACTCCAGCAGCAGAATAGTGAGTACAGCTCTGAAGTATAATACATGATGTATCTCAGGATCAGTACAGGATAAGTAATGTATGTACACAGTGACTCCACCAGCAGAATAGTGAGTACAGCTCTGAAGTATAATACATGATGTATCTCAGGATCAGTACAGGATAAGTAATGTAATGTATGCACACAGTGACTCCACCAGCAGAATAGTGAGTGCAGCTCTGCAGTATAATACAGTATGTATCTCAGGATCAGTACAGGATAAGTAATGTAATGTATGCACACAGTGACTCCACCAGCAGAATAGTGAGTGCAGCTTTGGGGTATAATACAGGATGTAACTCAGGGTCAGTACAGGATAAGTAATGAAATGTATGTACACAGTGACTCCAGCAGCAGAATAGTGAGTACAGCTCTGAAGTATAATACAGGATGTAACTCAGGATCAGTACAGGATAAGTAATGTAATGTATGTACACAGTGACTGCACCAGCAGAATAGTGAGTGCAGCTCTGAAGTATAATACAGGATGTAACTCAGGATCAGTACAGGATAAGTAATGTAATGTATATATGACATCAATTTCATATATACAATAAACTGTGAAACTGCTGAAGGTTAAGATCACATTCTTCATACTACTACATCTGCAACATATTTTATGTATTTTTCTTCAAACCTTAACCCCTTAAGGACCGGGCTCATTTTCACCTTAAGGACCAGGCCATTTTTTGCAAATCTGACCAGTGTCACTTTAAGTGCTCATAACTTTAAAACACTTTGACTTACCCAGGCCGTTCTGAGATTGTTTTTTCGTCACATATTGTACTTCATGACACTGCTAAAATTGGGTCAAAAAAGTTAATTTTTTTGCATAAAAAAATACAATTTTTACCGTAAATTTTGAAAAATTAGCAAATTTCAAATTTTCAGTTTCTCTACCTCTGTAATACATAGTAATACCCCCAAAAATTGTGATGACTTTACATTCCCCATATGTCTACTTCATGCTTGAATTGTTTTGGGAATGATATTTTATTTTTTGGGGATGTTACAAGGCTTAGAAGTTTAGAAGCAAATTTTGAAATTTTCAGAAATCTTCAAAATCCCACTTTTTATGGACCAGTTCAGGTTTGAAGTCATATTGTGAGGCTTAGATAATAGAAACCTCCCAAAAATGACCCCATTCTAGAAACTACACCCCTCAAGGTATTCAAAACTGTTTTTTCAAACTTTGTTAACCCTTTAGGTGTTCCACAAGAGTTAATGGCAGATGGAGAAACAATTTTGAAATTTATATTTTTTGGAAAATTTTCCAATATAATCAATTTTTTCCAGGAGTAAAACAAGGGTTAACTGCCAAACAACACTCAAAATGGGTTGCCCTGATTCTGTAGTTTGCAAAAACACCCCATATGTGGTCGTAAACTACTGTTTGGCCGAACGGTAGCACATAGAAGGAGGGGAACACCATATGGGTTTTGGAAGGCAGATTTGGCAGGACTGGTTTTGTTTATACCATGTCCCATTTGAAGCCCCCTGTTGCACCCCTAGAATAGAAATTTCAAAAAAGTGACTCCATCTAAGGAAGTACACCCCTCAAGGTATTCAAAACTGGGTTTACAAACTTTGTTAACCCTTTAGGTGTTCCACAAGAGTTAATGGCAGATGGAGAAACAATTTTGAAATTTCTATTTTTTGGAAAATTTTCCAATATAATCAATTTTTTCCAGGAGTAAAACAAGGGTTAACTGCCAAACAACACTCAAAATGGGTTGCCCTGATTCTGTAGTTTGCAAAAACACCCCATATGTGGTCGTAAACTACTGTTTGGCCGAACGGTAGCACATAGAAGGAGGGGAACACCATATGGGTTTTGGAAGGCAGATTTGGTAGGACTGGTTTTGTTTATACCATGTCCCATTTGAAGCCCCCTGTTGCACCCCTAGAATAGAAATTTCAAAAAAGTGACTCCATCTAAGAAAGTACACCCCTCAAGGTATTCAAAACTGGGTTTACAAACTTTGTTAACCCTTTAGGTGTTCCACAAGAGTTAATGGCAGATGGAGAAACAATTTTGAAATTTATATTTTTTGGAAAACTTTCCAATATAATCAATTTTTTCCAGGAGTAAAACAAGGGTTAACTGCCAAACAACACTCAAAATGGGTTGCCCTGATTCTGTAGTTTGCAAAAACACCCCATATGTGGTCGTAAACTACTGTTTGGCCGAACGGTAGCACATAGAAGGAGGGGAACACCATATGGGTTTTGGAAGGCAGATTTGGTAGGACTGGTTTTGTTTATACCATGTCCCATTTGAAGCACCCTGTTGCACCCCTAGAATAGAAATTTCAAAAAAGTGACTCCATCTAAGAAAGTACACCCCTCAAGGTATTCAAAACTGGGTTTACAAACTTTGTTAACCCTTTAGGTGTTCCACAAGAGTTAATGGCAGATGGAGAAACAATTTTGAAATTTATATTTTTTGGAAAATTTTCCAATATAATCAATTTTTTCCAGGAGTAAAACAAGGGTTAACTGCCAAACAACACTCAAAATGGGTTGCCCTGATTCTGTAGTTTTCATAAACACCCCATATGTGGTTGTAAACTACTGTTTGGCCGAACGGTAGCACATAGAAGGAGGGGAACACCATATGGGTTTTGGAAGGCAGATTTGGCAGGACTGGTTTTGTTTATACCATGTCCCATTTGAAGCCCCCTGTTGCACCCCTAGAATAGAAATTTCAAAAAAGTGACTCCATCTAAGAAAGTACACCCCTCAAGGTATTCAAAACTGGGTTTACAAACTTTGTTAACCCTTTAGGTGTTCCACAAGAGTTAATGGCAGATGGAGAAACAATTTTGAAATTTATATTTTTTGGAAAATTTTCCAATATAATCAATTTTTTCCAGGAGTAAAACAAGGGTTAACTGCCAAACAACACTCAAAATGGGTTGCCCTGATTCTGTAGTTTGCAAAAACACCCCATATGTGGTCGTAAACTACTATTTGGCTAAACGGCAGGACATAGAAGAAGGGGAACGTCATTTTTGGAAGGCAGATTTTGCTGGACTGGTTTATTGACACCATGTACCCTTTCAAGCCCCCTGATGCACCCCTAGAGTAGAAACTCCATAAAAGTGACCCCATCTAGGAAACTACGGGATAAGGTGGTTGTTGTTTTGGGACTATTTTTGGGGTAAATTTGATTTTTGGTTGCTCTATATTACTCTTTTTTGAGGCAATGTAACAAAAAAATATAATTCTAAAATTGTTTCT
Source organism: Bufo bufo (assembly GCF_905171765.1). Lineage (NCBI taxonomy): Eukaryota > Metazoa > Chordata > Amphibia > Anura > Bufonidae > Bufo > Bufo bufo. The sequence continues at coordinate 658,986,342 of NC_053391.1, forward strand.
ACATTCACTATTTGGTTTTGTGGAACACCTAAAGGGTTAACATAGTTTGTAAAGTAACTTTTGAATACCTTGAGGGGTGTAGTTTCTTAGATGGGGTCACTTTTTTGGAGTTTCTAGTCTAGGCTACATCAGGGGGGGCTTCTAATGGGACATGGTGTCAAAAAAAAAACTGTCCATCAAAATCTGCCTTCCAGAAACCATATGGAGTTCCCTTCGTTCTATGCCCTGCCGTGCGGCTATATAACCATTTACGACCACATATGGGGTGTTTCTGCAAACTACAGAATCGGGGCAATAAATATTTAGTTTTGTTTGGCTGTTAACCCTTGCTTTATTACCGGCAAAATGGATTCAAATTGAAATTTTGCCCAAAAATTGGTGTTTTGGCACAGTTTTTATTTTATATTTTTAACACCGTTCATCCGAGGCGTTTGGTCAAAAGTTATTTTTATAGCGACGACTTTTACGCACGCGACGATGCCCAATATGTATGGCTCTCAGACTTTGGAGACACTAAGCAGGCATCCTAAAACTGCGGCCCTCCAGATATTGTAAAACTACAATTCCCACCATGCCCTGCTGATGGCTGTAGGTTGTCTGGGCATGCTGGGAGTTATAGTTTTACAACATCTGGAGGGCCGCAGTTTGAGGATGCCTGCTCTAAAACTAATATTTTTTGGGGAAAGAAAAATTGTTTCCGTGTCTCCAAAGTCTGAGAGCCATAGTGTTTTATGTTCTCTAGTGGACTGTTGAGGATTATAAAAATTTAGTACTCCATGGAAGTGTGATACTCCCTGAAGCAACCGTCAATGCAGAGGCCCGGATGATCGGGGCAAGTGTCACATTGAGTAGTGGTGTCCTTCCGTATCCCCCTCCTGCGACACACTCTGCACTTTTTTTGGGTTCGTCCCTTCTTTCCAGTATGGGGGACCACACCTGGAAAGTGTTGGCCAGGGACGATCCAGGCGCCTCCAATTCCCGAGGTACTCCGGCCTGCTCTTTCCCGGTCCGAAAAGATCAGGTCTTTGAGGACTGCCTCATAGAACTGGAGGAATGTCCCTGTGCTGCCAGCGCTTCGGGATAGTACAAAAGAGTTGTACATGGCAACCTGTACCAAGTAGACCGCAACTTTTTTGTACCATGCCCGGGTTTTGCGCATGGCGTTATATGGCGTGAGGACTTGATCAGAGAGATCAACTCCTCCCATATACCGATTGTAGTCGACGATACAATCGGGCTTGAGGACCGTTGCCGCGGTACCTCGCACAGGGACAGGGGTGGTGCCGTTACCGTGGATTGTGGACAGCATAAGGACATCCCTCTTGTCCTTATACCTGACCAGCAACAGGTTTCCACTGGTAAGGGCACGGGTCTCACCCCTGGGGATAGGTACCTGGAGGGGGTAGGCAGGGAGGCCGCGTTGATTTTTCCGCACGGTCCCACAAGCGAACGTGGATCTGGCGGCAAGGGACCTGAACAAGGGAATGCTGGTATAAAAGTTATCCACGTACAAGTGGTAACCATTATCCAGCAGTGGGTACATAAGGTCCCACACGAGTTTCCCGCTAACACCCAGAGTGGGGGGACATTCTGGGGGTTGAATACGGGAATCTCGCCCCTCGTACACACGAAATTTGTAAGTGTACCCTGAGGCACTCTCACAAATTTTGTATAGCTTCACGCCATACCTCGCCCGCTTTGTGGGAATGTATTGGCGGAAACTGAGTCTCCCCTTGAACGCAACGAGAGACTCATCAACCGCGACCTCCCTTCCAGGTACGTAGGCCTCCATGAATTTGGCCCCAAAGTGATCGATGACCGGCCGTATCTTATACAGCCGGTCATAGGCAGGATCACCTCGGGGTGGACATGCTGCATTATCGGAATAATGCAGACATTTCCGGATGGCCTCAAACCGTGTACGTGTCATGACCATACTGTACAGTGGGGTCTGGTATAGGACGTCCCCACTCCAGTATTGCCTGACACTGGGTTTTTGGACTAGACCCATATGCAGCACGAGGCCCCAAAATGTCCTCATCTCGGCTGCACTGACCGGCGTCCAGCCACCGGGTCTAGCCAAAACTGAGCCTGGGTTTTGAGCGACGAACTGTTGGGCGTACAGATTCGTCTGCTCCACCATCAAATTCACCAGTGGGTTACTGAAAAAAAAACTAAAATAGTCTATTTCAGTAAACCCCACTGTGGGAATCTGGATTCCAGGATTGCCAGCAAAATCCGGAATCTCAGGCTCAAAGTCCACTGGGGGACACCAGCTAAGTTCATCGGCAGGGGGCTCCGGTGGACTTATTTGGTGGGCCGGGAAACCAGTACGAACCCCAGGGCGGCTCGTACTAGTGTGGGCCACAGGATCCCTAGCATGTGGGGCCCCTGGCTCCGCCTGGTGGCGTCTCCGACGCCTTGGTGGCTCATCGTCATCCGATGATGATGAGGAGGATGCGGATGACAAAAGGAATGTGGGGTCATCCTCATCCTCACTGGGGCTCTCAGAGTCGGAGGCAATCTGGGCGTATGCCTCCTCGGCCGAGAACATCCGGCGGGCCATGGGTGTGTGTGCGTGTAGGTGTGCGTGTGTGGAAACCTTTATTCTATGTGCGTGTGTGTGGGGGCAACGGGTGTTCACGTACTAAAAAAGGAAAAAAAAAAAGGGCAAGTGTTAGGAAAAAAAAAAGTTAAAACTTGCTGATCAGTGGTACAACGCTGATCAGCGGTCGGTGGGGTGGTGGGGCGGGCGATGCGCTAACACTGGACGGACGCAAAAAAGTGCCGGCCAGTCAGCGCACGCAAAAAAAAAAAAAAGTGGTGGTGAGGAAGGGGGGAGGCTGGTGTGGGGTGGGGGAGGGTGGGGGGTGGGGGGGGGGGGGGGTGGTGGGGGGGGTGGGGGGGGGGGGGGGGTCTGGGTTAGGGTTAGATGGATAGATGGAAGTTTGGAATAAAAGTTTTTTTTTTTTTTTTTTTCCTAACTAACTTTTCCCTTCTTTCCCTGCCTAACGGTGCCTCTCCCTCACTGACCCTAACCTACCTGGGTGGCGATGGGTGCAGGAGAGTGATGGATGGCGATTAGGGGGACACAGGAGCTCGTTCTGGACGGTGCTGCACGGTCAGGGTGCTGGACAGGAAGAGGAGGGGAGAGAGGAGCGCAGGAAGTTTGAATCTCGCGCCTCTCTCCCCTGCACCAATCAGCACCCTGGACAGCGGCGTTCAGCACCAGGGCCAGCACCGCCTCTCCAAATCCTCGGACTGCGATAGGTGGTGTAAAATTACGCCACCGATCGCAGTCTTTTTCCGGTTCATCGGGTCACAGGACACCCGAATGGACCGGAAACGCAGAAAACCGCAGGTCTGAATTGACCTGCGGTTTTCTGCGATCGCCGATACGGGGGGGTCAAATGACCCCCCCCTGCGTTGTTACGGGATGCCGGCTGAATGATTTCAGCCGGCGTCCCGTTCCGATTAACCCCTGCGGCGCCGGAATTCCGAATTTAAGTCAGGACGTACCTGTACGCCCTTGGTCCTTAAGGACTCGGGAAATAGGGCGTACCGGTACGCCCTGCGTCCTTAAGGGGTTAAGCATAGTAAGTATAATACAATCCAAATAAAGCCGTGTGAGAGAATTCCCCGTCTGTGATCATTAGACATAATTCTCCATTCAGAGCTACTTAGTACACAGCTGAGTATTTTCCGGGCTCTGCTGTCCATTCCCTGACATCTTGCGGCAGAAAGCAGTCAGCCGTAGCGGTAATTAACAAGCATGTCTTCCAGTTATTTCCCCAGTGCACCAAAGCTATTCTGGCAGGGTGGCTGGTAACCGAGGGGTTAAATGCGCTGGAACAGAACAGCGCAGAACATTGGCGATTCTATGTTTGTACCCTAAAATACCACAAGATTCCTCTCTTTATGCACATTTAGTATGTGAGGCCGCTACTGTGTTACACCAGCCGTGTACTGGCACAGACAACTAGTTATTCGGAGTGTTTCATATTCCCTGACATCTCTATTTGCCTGGAAGGTTAGCACATTACACCCACCAGATTAGGGAGTGATGACGAGTCGTGTGAAGACTATCATGCCTTTAGGATCAAGCAATATGCAAGGTCGCCAGCACCGTCTTTTATTAACTCAAAGTGTACTTTATTATACCCTTACTGAATGTCACTAGTCTTCAAAAGATAGATAGATAGATAGATAGATAGATAGATAGATAGATAATAGATATGAGATAGATAGATAGATGATAGATAGATAGATAGATAGATAGATAGATAGATAGATAGATAGATAGATAGATAGATAGACATGAGATAGATAGATAGATAGATAGATAGATAGATAGATAGATAGATAGATAGACATGAGATAGATAGATAGATGATATATATGCGATAGATAGATAGATAGGCCGATTATATATAGATACATAAATAATCAGATAGATAGATATGTAATCTGACAGATAGATATTAGATAGATAGATAGAAATATAGATAGATAGATATTAGATGGATATATAGATAGATAGATAGATATTAGATGGATAGATAGAAAGATAGATATATAGATAGATAGATAGATAGATATGTAATCTGACAGATATATATTAGATGGATAGATAGAAATATAGATAGATAGATAGATAGATAGATAGATAGATATATATATTAGATGGATAGATAGATAGATAGACAGACAGACAGACAGATAGATAGATAGATAGATAGATAGATAGACAGACAGACAGACAGATAGATAGATAGATAGATAGATAGATAGATAGATAGATAGATAGATAGATAGATTAGATAACAGGGTAGACAGTTAGAGATAGATGGAAGGATAGATGGAGAGATAGATAATAGATAGACCGACTGTTACTGCTCTGCTCACCTTACCCGCTGGCTCGGACCCAGACCCACCTCTCGCTTTCTCTCCCCCCCCCCCTCCCACAGGTCCGCTCTGTCCTTCCATGTGAGCTGTAGCCAACTTGCCAGTGAGGTTTCTCTTCCTCTTCATAAAGGGCCAGCGGTGGCAACCATGGGGAAAAACTATAGCCAAAACAGCCATAGCACTTGCTATGGGGCCAAGAGGTTGGGGACGAGGGACTAATCATGCTCAAGAATAGTGTACCTTTTTTGGGGAATGAGAATATGGTGGCCTTTTGCTCTAATATGGGTTTTCTGATGTATGCAGATATTATACATACCTTTAATTATTACTACTACTGCCATATTAATTTTGTACACTATGTGATGGGGGCCCCATTTTATTTAGCTTTGGGTCCCTATGAACTATAGTTACACCCCTTCCTGGGGTACTTAAGGCATCTTCCCCAGTGAAAAGATGCCTGAGCAATAGGTTTCCTAGCATATCAGTATCCCGCAAGAGTGTTTGTTTTATTGTCTGTCCATGTTCCGACTTTCTGCCTGTTTACTGGATTCTGACTCTCCTGACACGACCTGTGCCTGACCTTTGTATTGACCCTCTGCTGTCTTTCCCGACTTTGGACTGTTTATCGTATAGCACATACTTCACCTGTCCTGACCTCTGTCTGTAACTGACTAAGATTTTGTCTGACTCCTTGGTATCCTGCACTGGTGACACTGACCCCCATCGGTCAGCTATCAATCACACAGAGACTACTCCAGGAGGTAGTGGTCTGGTGGTTCCCCTGCAGCAAAGTCCAGATCCCTGTATAAAGGGATAAAACCAGGGGACTTCCAGGATAACGCCATTAGGAGTAGCCCAAAGCCAACACCCACTGCCGTAACACAGGTAGGTAGATAGATAGATAGATAGATAGATAGATAGACAGATAGATAGATATGAGATAGATAGATAGATAGATATGAGATAGATGATAATAGATAGATATGTGATAGATAGATAGATAGATAGATAGATAGATAGATAGATAGATATGAGATAGATAGATAGATAGATAGATATGAGATAGATAGATAGATAGATATATAGATATGAGATAGATGATGATGATAGATAGATAGATAGATAGATAGATAGATAGATAGATAGATAGATAGATAGATAGAATATCATCTCCATGGAGGAGGAAGAGAGACTCTCCATACTGCTGGGGGAAGAGGAGAACACAGCGGCCACAGCAGCACAATATATTACTGCCTGCCATAGACTGAGAGGAGCCTGATACACCATGGACTCCTATACCCCCACCCTGGATATGTCCCCATCCCCCAACCCTACCCAATTATTTCCCACTTGCTTTGGCAATGCTAAAATGTATTTAGTCCTGCTGCTTATTTGATTTGATTTGATAGATAGATAATCAAGATGCTTACAATGAGGATTTTGCAGTGGCTCCACTGATCATTTACACCGGTATATAATACAGATGCAGGGTAATATAATATGGGGTTCCAGTGATTCTGATGTAACTGTAGATATAATGAGACATGTTTTTGGAGATGTTCTTAGAAAACAATATTTTAGAATATGGGCACCAAGGACTAATCTCAGGGACCATAGCTGGGAAGTAGTATTGAGCAAATCGAAGTTTACGAAGTGGACTTTGATCCGAATTACAGGGAAAACTCGATTTGCTCTGAAGCCAAATTTCCTCTTGCTTCGTAGTAACAAATCAATTTTCCTTGAAATAGCGGAACAAAAAAAAATACATACTCACCTCATTCATTCGAGCGCAAAGGGGCCGCTGCGGCCATCTTAATTGATGATCCCACGCAAAATCTCATGCACAGTAACGTATGACATCACCACACCGGCCAGCGTGATGATGTCATCGTGCACCACACAAGATTTCGCACCGGATCATCAATCATGATGGCCATGGCGGCCTCTTCGTGCTCAAACGGATGAGGTGAGTTTTTTATTTAACCCCCTGAAAGCCGTAATCTTTCATCTCAGATGGCGCGATCAGTGATAAATGTGGCATCTGAAGGGCTCAATGATGGGGTGGGGGCGCAATCACCGTTTTCCGTCATTGCACCCGCTAGTTACAAAGAAATGCATTTAATGTCTAAATAATTCGTCACAAATCAAAGTTTTTATCTCTACTGGGAATAGGTGTCTGGTGTAAGTAGCTGGACTCTGAATTTACTTCCTATTTCATGAGGCTGGTCTGTGAATGGGATACCCATCAATAACATCTTCTCCTGTGGACAAATCCAGCATTCAGTGATTAAAATGAACCCTTTGCGCTAGAGGCTCTGAGGTCAGTGCTCGAAGGCTAGATCTCCTGATCCCCATTAATGTCCTCTTGATTTCTGTGTCCAGGTCCCATGGCATGGTCTCTTTAGGAGTCATAATTAAATGGATATCAAAGGGCTTATCTAATTCCTGAAATGCTCCCCATATGCCCGGGCCCATCACACTAATTCTACTTACCTGGCTCCCCGCTCCCTGAGCCGCTCCTGATCCATGCACCGCCGCTGCTGCTTCTCCCCCCCGTGCGCGGATGAAAACATCTGGTGTTGGGGAGGGGAGGTAGCCAATGGCAAGCGGCAACAGAGAGAGCCTCCCTAGTGTCATCCACTATGCTAGGGAGGCTCGTCCCTGTCCCCGCCTGCCATTGACTGCCTCCGCCGACACCGAATGTTTTCATCTGGGCACGGGGAGAAGCAGCGGCGGCCATGCGGGGACCAGGAGCGACACGGGGAGCAGGGAGCCAGGTGAGTATATTCCGTGTGAAGGGTCCGGGAGTATGGCGTAGCATTTTAGGGCTTGGATAACCCCTTTAACCCTCAGGTCTCATCTGAACCTGTATATATTCAGTAACAGGGGCCTGGTTATGAATTTTGCTACAGGTTGACCTCGCCCCTGTCTTGTATACATGGAGCAAAATCCTGATCTTGGCAGTACAATCCTGTGAACCGGCCCACAAAGGGGTGTGGCTCTGCAAATAAGTCCTAAAGATGGTCATTCTAGTGGCATCACCCAATAAATTCATGATAATGGAACCTGACAGTTTCCCTAAATATACCACAAATCCACCAAGTACTGGGAAGAAAAAAAATAAGAAATGGAGGGTCAAAATCCAGGCCTAAACGCAGCATCTGAGGGGTGCAATGATGGGGGCGGCACAATTCTGCTGCAGTGTTCTTATTGTAACTATCACAGCTTATAAAAAATAATATGATTGATGGCAGCTGAAGGATGGAACTGAGCATGTGCGACCACCTCAGTAGCATTACTGAAATGGACAGAGCAAAAAGGAAAAGAGCAAGCAGCAGGTGGCGCCATATAGACAGATATTATTGAATAACTCAGCGGCTATACTAAATTTTTATTTCCATGCAATTACAAATTACAAGTATGCAAATCCAGATGCTAATTTAAAAAAATGTAGAATGTTGTTCATGGGACAACCCCTCTCCCCTTCATGTCATTTTTATACAGTGAAGCCTCTCCAAAAGACCCCCAGTACAGTGTGCATTCTGGACATCTTTTTTTGAGAAGACTAGAGATGAGCGAATCGAATCCCACGAAGTGGAATTCGATCCGAATTTCAGGATAAATTCAATTCGCCTAGAAGCTGAATTTCCTCGTGCATCGTGTCAGCGAATTGATTTAACCTGAAATTGTATAAAAAACTAAAAAATTCAAACTTACCGCCTCCATTTGCTCTTGAAAGGCCGCCAGCCTCCATCTTGCTTCAAGAACTCGGCCGAAATCCCGTGTGGCGTGAGATTACATCATATGTCACCACGCCAGTCAGCGTGATGACGTAATCTCACGCCGCACAGAATTTCGGCTGAGATCTTCAAACAAGATGGCGGCGGCCTGCCCGTTGTGAGCAAATGGAGGCGGTAAGTTTGATTTAATTTTTTTTATTGTTAATTTTACACTCAGATGCCGCGATCATGTATGAACGCGGCATCTGAGGGGTACAATGGCGGGGGTGGCGCTATCGCAGCTCGCTGTCTTTGCACCCGCTACTTACAAAAAAAATGCGCTTTGTGACAATGTAATTCATCACAAAGCGAATTTTTGGGTGAAATTGGGCGAATCAGCCGAATCAAACTTTCAAGAAATTTGCTCATCTCTAGAGAAGAACATTAGCCATAGAATATAACTTTCATGTAATTTTGGCTGGTAGACCAATGGGGGTCTGATTGCTGGGAGCCCATCCAATCATGAGAATTGGGCACTGTACCTCCAAATGAATAGAGAGGCTGGTTGACCATGCGCAGCGTTGGTCCATCCATTCCCTGCAGGATGGGGCTAATGATAGAGAATCCCATAGAGAAAACATGGAGTGGTACGGTCGAGCAGCCATTCCATTCATTTTAGTGTACAGGGCCCAATTCTTGTTATCAGCGGGAGTCCCAGACAGTGTTTGGAACCCCATCATTCTAATAGTTACCCCATATCCTGTGGGTAAGGTATGACTTCTTATAACCTTAATAGTACCCATTGAATAATGCAATTAATGTTTGCCCTCAGCATTCACTGCATTTGCTATTTTAGGTTGTTTTAGGTTGAAGTTTTTTGTGATTTTGGGAGTTTTTTGTTCCTTTTTGGTGCATAAATATTGACATTGATATTCATTTATTTTAGCATTAATCTCCAAATACCCTGAATTGCATTCAATTTCATTTCTTATAGTATGGTATACTGTTATATACATATATATATATATTATTTATTCCCCCCCCCCCCCAGTAAATATTCAGCCATTTATTTCATTGCACTATATTTCTATCTATACAAGTGTTATATTTGTTATTACACTGCATGAAAATATATGGAATCTAATGCATTATCACCTTTGTAGGTAAAATACACCGCTGGCAGTGTAAAGTAACATATAGGGGGTCATTAATTGATCAGTGGGGGTCCAAGCATTTTGACCCCCACTGATCCTGAGAATGGGGATGCCATTATCCTGTCCTGATTGGGGGGGGCGTTACCCTGTCCTGATGAAACGGCACATGCACCCTTTCGCTCCATTCATTCTATATGGCTCTGCCTTAGATAGTAGAGTACAGTGCTTGGCTATTTCAGTGGTCCGAAAGAATATTAATGCCTGTAGTTCCATCGGGATAGGAGAATCGGACCCCCACTCTCGGGATCGGTAGGTGTCCCAACATTGAGACCCCTACTGATCAGTTACTTATCCCCTATCCTGTTGATAGGGCATAGCTTGAAAATTTGGCACAGCCCCTAGCCAGCATCCACAAGGGGCAGCCCCAGACTTTTGAAGGCTCAGGGCTTTCCAGTGCAACAGATGAGCTAATGATCTGTGGGCAACGAAGCCCGATTACTTTGTGATGCCTCAATCGCTATTGACAGCACATCACAAGGGTTGAGTGGTTCAACAACAAGGGCTGAATGGCAACTTTATCCCACCCAAGAGGAGTTAAAAAACATCACGTAAGGGATGCATGGTGTCAATGCCGTCCTTCCAAGAATTTTCTGCATAGAGATCTGTTGATTTCTCATCGTGTCAGTATCGAAGTACAATAAACCAATCAGCGATAAAAATAGTTTTTTGCCCTGACCAAGGCGCCGGCTTTATGCTGAACAATCATCATTCTGACAGCTGTCATTCTCTAATAGGGTTTTAAACATACTTTTTGAGCCATCATTACCGCGTTCTTGCAGAACCTTGCCAGTAGCAATGTTTCTTGCCATCTAATTGGCTAATTTGGGCACCGATTATATTAGGCGGTAATTTGCCAGCATGAGCCATATGCTAGTTTTTTTCACTTATTTGCTGAGAACTTAATGAAAATAATTATATCTAAAGATACTGAAAGAAATTCTCACAGCCTAATGGTGCGATGAAAGCCGCCCTGGCAAAGCAACAAAGAGAATATTACTGCAGGTTTTGCAGCTAAAATCCACGCGCTTCAAGCATTAGACGTTCAGTGCTTCTCCTCCCCTGACATGTCTGTTTAAGCAACTAATTGCATTCTCCGTGTTATAACAATTCTGGAGCATCTATTCTTAGGGCTCTATGTTGTGCCATTCCTCTATTATTCCTACTAGAAGTTATGAATGAATTGTTAGCAGTTTGCAATAAAGATCCAGATGGCTCTTCCCAATTAGGGGGGCCTCCCTCTGAAAGATTCCTCTTTACATCTTATTTTCTCCCCTAAAATACGAGGAAAGCCATCTAAAATGACAATTTGGGGTTTACTTTGCTAATTGCCCAAGAAACAATTTTCTATAGAACTAGCATACCTGGCTTCAAATCTTCCTATACAGCACCACCACAGGAGAGATAAAGCATTACACAGTTCCAATTGGGATCAATAGCCTGTTCATGTGATGCTGTGTCCTTAAAGGGGTTGTGTTACTTCAACAAATGGCATTTATCATGTAGAGAAAGTTAAAGGGGTTCTGTAGTTTGTTTAAACTGATGATCTATCCTCTGGATAGATCATCAGCATCTGATCGGCGGGGGTTCGACACCCGGACCCCCGCCGATCGGCTCTTTTGAGAAGGCATCAACGCTCGAGGAGCGCTGCAGCCTTCTAACTATTTGCCGCAGGCCCAGTGATGTCACAACTAGTATCAACTGGACTGGGCGCGGCTAAGCTCCATTCAAGTGAACAGAGCTTAGCCGCGCCCAGGCCAGTTGATACTAGTCATGACGTCAGTGGGCCTGCGGTAAACAGTGAGAAGGCCGCGGCGCTCCTGGAGCACCGCTGCCTTCTCAAACAGCTGATCGGCGGTGGTCCCGGTTGTCAGACCCCCGCCGATCAGATGCTGATGATCTATCCAGAGGATAGATCATCAGTTTAAACAAACTGCAGAACTCCTTTAATACAAGGCACTTACTAATGTATTGTGATTGTCCATATTGCTTCCTTCGCTGGCTGGATTCATTTTTCCATCACATTATACACTGCTCGTTTCCTTGATTACGACCACCCTGCAATCCATCAGCGGTGGTCGTACTTGCACACTATAAGAAAAAGTACCAGCCTATGTGCACTTCTACAGTCTCAGCCACCAGAGAGGCTGGCACTTTTTACTATGGACCACCAGATTGCAGGGTGGTCGTAACCATGGAAACGAGCAGTGTATAATGTGATGGAAATTTAAATCTAGCCAGCAAAGGAGACAATATGGACAATCACAATATATTAGTAAGGGCCTTGTATTAACTTTCTCTACATGATAAATGACATTTGCTGAAGTGAGACAACCCCTTTAAGAGCAAGGGGTGCACTTTGTAGTCGCTCTATGTGAGAAAGATCCTTAATTTGGGACTTTTTTTTTTGAGTGTTTAATATTGATGACCTGTCCTCAGATTGACTATTTGAAGAGGCCTCCTGGCAGCTTACGAAGCACAGCACTGTCTAGTGGCTGCGCGTGGTATTGCAGCTCAGCCCTATTCACTTGAATGGGACTGAGCTACACTGAGGCAGCATGACTGTGACAGCTGATCGGCGGTGGTGCCAGGAGTCCAACCTCTGAAGGTCCTGAGGGTAGGCTATCATTAATCTCGGGCAACTGATACATCCCGCAGGCATTAATATCCTAGTGCTCTGCAATAATAGGGAGCACGCGTTTCAGAGCAGTCCTATAACCAGGCACGCAGGCTCATTGAAAGCTGGACGGTAAATGCGCCTCTTCCATGCTGTGTCGAGCATGAAGTAAATATTAACATGTGCAGTTACACGTCCATAATAATCTTTTTTTTCCCAGGCTATTGTAATATCCATGGCTTTTATTGCATCGCCTCTTCAGAAATATGAAATGATTTATCAATGGAAAGCCATGATTGCCTTCATATCGCAGGTGGCAGGAAATTGCCGTTATATTAAGGGGTTGTTTGCTACAGTTCAACAGTCACGGCAGAAATGAGATTTTACAAGATGGAAAACATGCTAAGTTCTCAGATGGGGGTGCGAGGAGCGCGCATTTCCTCTGCTCTTGTCAGACCGCGTATAGCTTGTCAGCGCACGAGATGAAAAGAGCGCAGAACGTAAAGAACGCCTTTTCATAAAGTCCTCCGGACGATGACAGAAACCATTAGATGTAATAAGAACGTCCAGTAAAGGCTGAACTGAACTAACGGGACGGAAATAGTTTATATTTCCATTGCCGAAAAGGTCATAAGGTCTAAATGTATGAACTCCAGCCAGGAGCGGGAACTCTTACAGGGTGTACACGTACTTAGGGTCCATTCACACGTCCGTTTTTTCTTTCCTGATCTGTTCCGTTTTTTCAGGAACAGATCTGGACCAGATCTGGACCCATTCATTTTCAATGGGTCCTGGAAAAAATCAGACATTGAGCTGTCCGTTTTTTTCCAGGACCCATTGAAAATGAATGGGTCCAGATCTGGTCCAGATCTGTTCCTGAAAAAATGGAACAGATCAGGAAAGAAAAAACGGACGTGTGAATAGACCCTTAAAGGGATGTAAATGTCTTACCAATTTTTTTTTGCCTGCCAGTTAAAACCAGATAGTGACACATCTCTTTTTCTCTAATCTGATTTTATTTTCTGATTGTTGATTTTTTTTATTCTATTTCCTGACCATTATTATGGGGGCGGCCATCTTGCCTGAGCTTGTTCTTAACAGATACAGATGTAGCAGGGTTAGCACTCAAACTCTTAACTCAAATTTCTTAAATCATCGTGTTATCTTGAAAAAAAGCCATTGAAAAGAAATTGAAGGTGTTTGCTTAGTTTAGATAACACATCTCAGAAATCTCAGATTTCTACATCGGTATATAGAGAATTGCTTTACGGTAGCCCCATTAGCCATAAACACAATAGTCATGAGGGGACCTCAGTGACTTCTATGGGAGAGTTTTCTAGGCATGCTCTGTGACCTGTGCAGAGGTCAGGGGGGAGCAGATAACTACAGGATTTTATGTTTTTTGTTTAATTCTAGATATCGACATGGAAAATTTTAAATAACATCATCAAAAGTTATTTAAAAATATGTTTATGTTTTTACACCAGAATCGATGCGCAAGTTCGGCACAAAATGGAGCATCACAGACCAATCTCCTTTCATGTGAAGCCCCTCCCTTGTTGACCCTGTTGGAAAAAGTCTAGTAAGCCTAGATGCGCCAAACTGCTCCAAATTGCGACACTTTTTGATTTTCATTTCATTACATTCATTTGATTTTCATTACCGGAAAAAAACTCTTCCGTTTTGTCCCCATTCATTGTCAATGGGCACAAAACGTAACTGAACAGAAAGGAATGCTCCAAAATGCATTCCGTTCCGTTTGGTTGCATTCCCATCGCTGCATGCTGCTGTTTTCTTTTCATCCTGGGATGCGGACATAATAGAAAACGGATCCGTCCCCCATTGACTTTCGGTCTTGGGTATGTTAAAGATAATGCAACAGGATCCGTTCATAACGGATGCAGATGGTTCCAACCGGATCCAGCAAAAACGCTAGTGTGAAAGTAGCCTAAGACTTTTGTTTGCTGTCAGTGAATGAGAACATGCTTGTTTATATTCAGAGACCAATGCACACCTCAGTACATCTGCCGCAGCTACACACATCTCTCCAAAAGTTTGCTACAAGGTAGTCTGGATATTGAGCTCACAGAGCATTGTCTAAACTTGATACAATTGTATCACGTTGTAAATCTGTTTGTAAATAACAATGGCCCAATTTGCTGAACTTTAGCACATTTTTCGAGCAAAAGAACCAATACTTTTCCAAATTGCTTAGGATTGCTTAGAGGAAAGGAGGGTGGTGTCAAATGATACCATGTGGGCTAAAAAGGCACGAAAACTTTGGCGCAAATAATTGGAGCAAACTATATATATATTGTAGGGATTCGCTCTGGTAGACAGGACAAGCGGACGCAGTATAGAGGCAAAGACCAGTTTTGTAACTCAAAAAAACTTCAGTATTTTATTCACACTTATGGCAACAAAACAGTACGACAGTCCATTTGCAGTTTTGGTGTTCGTTCATACAGCAACACAGTCACCTGTTATACTAGGTGTTAGTTCACACCCGATCGGCATTGCTCAGGACAGAGCAGACCTCCCAAACTCAGGCCTCCAGCCTAGCACGCAGCTCAGATCCCAATCAGGCAGATGCCAGAGGTCCTCAGAGAGAGAGGTAATCACACCCAGCTGACACTGCCAGCTGGGTTTTTTATAGGCCAGTCAAGACCCGGCCTGGAACGTGGGGAGTAGTCACCCACCCAGCACTTTGACTATTCCCAGTAAGAGCCGTCCCGCATCAGCTATACAGCTATACTAAATAGCTAGGTGTCAAACAGCAACTGCTGCTGACACATGAAAACTGGCTCTAACTCCACTGAGGCCAGGAACCTCGGTGACATATACCTTCCGTCAACGACCGACCCTTGCGCCTTCATACAATATATATATATACAGGAAATCAGTAAATTTTGGGATTTTGTGTATACAAATAAGAACAACTAATGAGCTGAGCCGTGCAGGAAGAAATAATATTCTGTGTGTTATTCGACGGTACGATCGGTTTAACTAGAAGAAATGGGCATAAATGTTAGAAGATGAATTTTGTACAGTGTCACCTTTGATTCTTCTGGTTTCTATGAGACTGTGAGCAGTGATTGTCTGTCTGTTCATGTATTTCTTCTCATTAAAATAGCACAGCTTGATAACCGTGATCCCGTGCAATGTCCATCCTCTGCCAGTCCACTAATCATCTTGTCTTTTGTATAGATGTCTCTATAGATGTCTCTGTATAGAAAGTTTATGCAGTCTGACTTGTCATGAAAATATTCATTAAACCGTCCCTGTATTCTGCTTTGTAACTTTCTCTTGTGAAATACAAATGACCAACAGACATTAAAGGGGTTTTTGGTATTTTCTTATATTGCATGTTCAGGGAGCCTCTGAGGAGCAGAGGATGGGAGTGGTCGTGGCCCTGATGATGATGTGTCACAGTGTACTTTCCTGGGCTTTCACTCCCTGAGGATTCGTGCCCTGAAAAGGTAATATAAGGAATCAGGCCAGAAGTAAAATAACAAAAGTCTCTCTTTACTAAATGCAAGGGATAAGTTGTAGTGCAACCAGCAGTAGTTTGTACTCGGTGCAATTTCACTCCCCCAAATGATGAGCTATGGTGGCAGCTAGCAAAAGATTATCTTGCTAAATTCAATACGCTGCCACTTATGGCTGTAGATGTCCACTTGTGAAATGCATGCTTTTGAGTGTGCCTGCCCTGAACTGTGGTGATGGGTGTCTTAACAAGTTTCCCCTTACCTGCATTGGAATTTGTATAGCTGCAGTACTGATCATTCTGCTAACCGTAAACACTGTAGCTTGCAGAACTTATCTGGCCTGGGACCCTGCAGTATCCCTGGAGTACTGATTCTCATAGATGAGCTAGATAGATCTCTAGTCCTAAAGGCCCTTGGATTGGGAGAAGATTGACATGCTTCCTCCAGGCTTGCCCAGCTATCAGGGATGAGGGGGGGGGGGGGAATGAAGTGGTTAGCTCCATTTCCAGTGCAACCCATACACCATCTGCTGGTGTAACAGTACATGGCATTTCAAAAAACATTATCTCGGATCTCATTATAGTCAATGGGGATCTCATTATAGTCAATGGGGAACCAGTGGTGTGGCAGTATCTGGCTAAACCTCTGCAAACTCTGGTAGTCTGTTCCTCTGTCAGAACAGATTACCGAAGATGGTTGTTGCATTTATGAACTTACCCTAAAAGATGGTTTCCCGCCATCGAAAACAGTGTTGAGCGAGCACGCTCGGCCGAACACCACTATGCTCGGCACATCGCGGAGTTCAGCCGAACACCACGTGTGCTCGAGCTCGATGCTAGAGTCAGTGTATTTAAATCTAATTTAGCCTCTCTTTCTATGCAGAAGATCGCTGTACAGTGAGGGAATCCCTCAGTGTGAGTCCACGACTTAGGAGTCCCTGCTCTGACTCCATATATAGCTATGTCCATATATGGAGTCAATGCTTGAGGACACCCCAGTGTATTTAAATCTAATTTAGCCTGTATTTCAGAAAAGTTTCTGCCAGGATTCAAACTTACAACCTTTTGCATTAGAGGCAAGGCACTTAACCACTCAGCTATAATAGCTGCATAGCAAGCTTTTTCAGAAATAGAGGTTAAATTAGATTTAAATATTTATATATTTTTTTGTAATTGTAAAAAATGTATGGCACAAAATAAATGCGTAATTACGAGAAAATAAAATTACAATAAATCTATATATATATATATATATATATATATATATATATATATAAATTGATAAACTCCACGGCACATCCAGAAGTAGAAAAAGTAACAAAAATGTTTATTCACCAGACATACAGCAACGTTTCAATCCTCTCAGTGGGATCTTTCTCAAGCAAATGGTCATCACCATTTGCTTGAGAAAGATCCCACTGAGAGGATTGAAACGTTGCTGTATGTCTGGTGAATAAACATTTTTGTTACTTTTTCTACTTCTGGATGTGCCGTGGAGTTTATCAGTTTTTGTAAGTAAGGTGGGTGGATCACCCCCACAGCCGCTGGCACCCTACTACATCCCAAAAAAAAATGTCCTGCTTTTCTGCTGTGCTGCCCTTGTTTTGTATTATATATATATATATATATATACAGTACAGACCAAAAGTTTGGACACACCTTCTCATTCAAAGAGTTTTCTTTACTTTCATGACTATGAAGGCATCAAAACTATGAATTAACACATGTGGAATTATATACATAACAAACAAGTGTGAAACAACTGAAAATATGTCATATTCTAGGTTCTTCAAAGTAGCCACCTTTTGCTTTGATTACTGCTTTGCACACTCTTGGCATTCTCTTGATGAGCTTCAAGAGGTAGTCACCTGAAATGGTCTGGATGTAACACGAATATCTACTAGACACAAATTGTCATGTGATGTTGTTGCTGAAGATCGTGTGACTTTATTGATAACATGTGGATTCACTAATTGCACTGAGTGTATGTTGATTTGTGGGTATATATACCCAGTAGTAAGCACTGTTGTATAGCTTGACAAAGGCCTCATTGAGTAGGCCGAAACGTTGCTGGGAATAAAGTTTTGGGGTCTTCACCCTGTCACCGAAAGCTGGAAGTGCTGCCTTGTTATTTGGAAAGTACGTATCGTGGAGGAGAAGCCGACCTCTGTAAGGAATTGCACCCAGTGCACGTGGTCTGGCTGTGCTGCTGCTGTATTTGTGAGTTTATATATATATATATATATATATATATATATAAAATCATACTTCTGATATATATGAATGCATAATATGTAGGAAACTACTACTGATGTTTTAGCCATAATATATTTACATATATTATAATATATTATATATTATAAAAATATAATATGTGTAAATATATTATGGCTAATAAACGTATATATATATATATATATATATATATATATATATATAGTACAGACCAAAAGTTTGGACACACCTTCTCATTCAAAGAGTTTTCTTTATTTTTATGACTATGAAGGCATCAAAACTATGAATTAACACATGTGGAATTATATACATAATAAACAAGTGTGAAACAACTGAAAATATGTAATATTCTAGGTTCTTCAAAGTAGCCACCTTTTGCTTTGATTACTGCTTTGCACACTCTTGGCATTCTCTTGATGAGCTTCAAGAGGTAGTCACCTGAAATGGTCTTCCAACAGTCTTGAAGGAGTTCCCAGAGATGCTTAGCACTCGTTGGCTCTTTTGCCTTCACTCTGCGGTCCAGCTCACCCCAAACCATCTCGATTGGGTTCAGGTCCGGTGACTGTGGAGACCAGGTCATCTGGCGCAGCACCCCATCACTCTCCTTCATGGTCAAATAGCCCTTACTTTCAAAGTTTTCCCAATTTTTCGGCTGACTGACTGACCTTCATTTCTTAAAGTAATGATGGCCACTCGTTCTTCTTTACTTAGCTGCTTTTTTCTTGCCATAATACAAATTCTAACAGTCTATTCAGTAGGACTATCAGCTGTGTATCCACCTGACTTCTCCTCAACGCAACTGATGGTCCCAATGCCATTTATAAGGCAAGAAATTCCACTTATTAAACCTGACAGGGCACACCTGTGAAGTGAAAACCATTTCAGGGGACTACCTCTCATCAAGAGAATGCCAAGAGTGTGCAAAGCAGTAATCAAAGCAAAAGGTGGCTACTTTGAAGAACCTAGAATATGACATATTGTCAGTTGTTTCACACTTGTTTGTTATATATATAATTCCACATGTGTTAATTCATAGTTTTGATGCCTTCAGTGTGAATCTACAATTTTCATAATCATGAAAATAAAGAAAACTCTTTGAATGAGAAGGTGTGTCCAAACTTTTGGTCTGTACTGTATATATATATTAAGTTTAGCCTTTATTTCAGAAAAACTTTGTGACAGGATTTGAACTCACAGCTTCTATATCACAGCCCAGAACTTTAACCATTACACTATATAGCTGCATAGCCAGTCACTTAAAAAATATATATATATATGAGACTTCTACTGTATAGGTCTCAGTAGAAGTACAGTACAGTAGAAGTCTCTGGCCATGCAGCTATTATAACTGAGTGGTTAAGTGCCTTGCCTCTAATACAGAAGGTCGTAAATTTGAAGCCTGTTAGAAACTTTTCTGAAATACAGGCTAAATTTGATTTAAATACACTGGATTGTCCCCAAGCACTGACTCCATATATGGACATAGCTATATAAGGAGTCAGAGCAGAGACTCCTAAGCCGAACTAGAGTCCCGACACCCTCCCCTCTTCAGAGCAGGGGGTGCCTGGGTTTCTCCGATTGACTTTCATTGTGCTCGGGTACTCGGTAGAACACCCGAGCATCGTGAAGTGTTCTACTCGAGCACACAAGCCCTTTGGTGCTCGCTCAACACTAGAAAACAACAGTATACTGCTAGAATTTGTTCATACATAATGTTAACGATCACCTATTCATTCTTGGGATCACAGAGGTCAGGGCCTCAGCAGTATGACATTATTGTCTGTGATGGTGAAATCCCAACAGAACTGAGTTTTTTAAAGCTCAGAAGCCTGAACAAAGCATGTCATTGTCTTCAATTATTCTCAATCATGAGAGCATTGACTTGGAGAGTGGACGACTTGAAGACAGAAGATTTCTTCTGAAGTAAGAACAGCCTCTTCTACAAAACATGTGGTGATGGCTCTTATCTCTCTTGTCCTCTAACTCAACTTTAGGTACCTCCAATACTATGGAAACCCAGTGTCATGTACGTGAGACAAAAAAAAGCAAAGGTCCAGCATTCCTGATAAAAATAAGAGCAATTTTGAAGGAAAGAAACAAATGACTAACACTTGAAATATGCCACTGAATTATCACATAAGTCATAAGGTATCAGAGTTCTCTGCTCACACAGCAAAACACAGGAGCAAAAAAAACATAAATCAAAGTAACAATGTATAATCAGGAGAAAATGTAATTTACGTTGAATGTGTCAGGTTCTAGCGCATTTCTTCGGAGACGGTCGTCAAATCTTTTTGACATGTAAAGCATTTTTGTTATGAAATTACCTTTTTATTACAAACAGAATATTTTTGCAGAATTTTGTGAAATGGGAATTCAAGTTTAATTGCTTGACAAAACTGAACCTATCTTGACCATCAGAAATGCAAGTTGAAATGGTCGCAATTCTTTGACAGCGCATTGACTGTGATGGAAATGCTAACAATGATGCTATAAGCGAAAAGAAGTATAATAAAAAGAAATAAAGAATAGAATAGAATAGACCGATGTTGACTTTGCATTATGCAGCGCTTGTCTAAAGGGTCTTTCAAACACAGCCCAATGCAGTGAAAGGGGGATGGACAATCATTCATTCCTTTTTCACTTTATCTATGTCGGCAGCCCATTCTTACATCCTTCCCTTAAATAGGGAAATGTGCTGCCAAAAAAACAAGAATTTTTAGTGCCCCATGAATTATGCAATCACCCAACAAATAAGTGCCACATTGGTGGAAAACAAAATGGTGATGGTCACATGGTTTAATGATGTGGCCAATTTCTTACCCCTCCACAGCCATAACCTCTTCTGTGAAGGTTCTGGGCAGTAGTTTGACAGGTCTAGCATCTGCACGGAAGCACTTGTGGTCATGGTTGGGTACTCAAAAGAGGTCACATGATTAACCACGCTCTGGTGCAGGCACAGAAAAGATTAACTAATCTTGGTGTAGCCCTCTTAGGAGTTTATGGTGTGGCCTGGCTCTACCCCTAGCTACAGAGTGGTGTTCTAGGGAATTTAAGGGGGAACTTGAGGAGGGAGGAAGCAGACACCATGTGCTCCTATCCTCAGGTCAAAAACCTCAAATTTCAGAGACTCACTGTTCTCTGTATATTCTTGGAGAAAGAAAGGATAATCTGGATGGCCCAGGGAGAAGTTAGTCACAAAGGTAGACTGCTGCCATGGAAGGATAAATAGTTCAGACGCCCTACACATGTGGACATGATTTGGCCAATCATAGTCAGTTGGACATGTATGCCACAGTGCAAATTGCAGGCATAATCTACTGAGAGAGACTTTAGCATAAAGAGGTCCATAAGTTCCAGTATTGCCAAAAGACATATATAGCTATCTGGGAAAAGAGTTCCATTATGTATAGATGAGATTGTTGTTTAAAGCTGGCCTGGTTTACAGACATCACCACATTAGCCATTGTACAGTACATGTCTTGCCTTGCACCCATACGAACCACCAACATCAAGGCCCCCCCTCAAACTACCATCAGGTAGGAACTCCTACTACAGAAAGTCCACCGAGAGTAGAATCTGCGCTGGTCCTAGGGAGGAAAACCGCTACCTCTCCCATCCTCTGCTCCTGTTCCTCAAGAGCTTGCTTGCCCTTCACTTGGAGCTGACGTTGGTTTCAATTAATACTAACTCCAGTTTTCTGCCATAAATTAACGGAAATGTGTTAATCCTCATGGTCCTACTCATCCTCTTAAAAACTATCAAATTTTGGCCAACAACAGTTGTTAACCTTGCTTCTTGGATAGGCTCAATATACGCAAGTGTGATATGGAGGTCATCAGATCCTTAGAATGATGAGAAGCAGCAGAGGAAGAGTTCGATGATTTTGTGGAAAGCAGTAACCGATGTTCTCAAAGGATTGATGTTAGCATGAACTTGAATGCAAATTAAAAAAAATATAAATACGAAGAAAATCATGTGATTCATGACAGAAGAAGAAGAGTAGAAAAACCTTGCTGCAATTATAAGAAAGCAGCAAATTACCCAGAATTACAAGAACATGAAGTGATATACTATTATTAATATTATAATTTTTATTATATATATATATATATATATATATATATATATATGTATTTATATATATTTTTTTATAGTTCACATGTCCAAAGGTAGTTATTTTTACAATCCACAGTCCTAACTTTATGAGTTTCATGTAAGCTTTTACTTTGACATTTTAGTTGGGAAAGTGTCTTCTATTCTAGACTGTCAATGCCCTCGACTATCAATAAGCCTCTCGTGCATTATAGTCCAGTGTAAGCTAGATTCTTTATGCTGTAGATATTCCTTGATAAGTATGGAGAAACAAGGGGAGACTGCTGGGGTTAAGCATGTTCTGTAGCAACTTGACATTTCAAGCAGACTGAATCCATTGAAATGTCAGGGTCGTCTTTCACATTGATCTGATATTTTGCTGGATAAACCAAAGAACTTAAAAAACGCCAAAGATCAAAAAATTATTTTCTACATTTCTCCATCCAGATCTTCATACGTGAGGATTAATTGCTGAATAAGTTTAGTCACAAACTATTATCACTGTAATAATTGCAGTATAATGGACTTCCGCTGCCTACTCTCATAATTAAGGCTCCTGCTGTGATGTATTCCATACACTTGCCATTTAATTTTTTCATGCCCAAGAAATAGTTAGGAAAATGTATTAATACTCATCCATGTCTTACCTCATTTAAGATATGTTAAATTAAGACATCCTCTTTCTAAACAGAGCATTTTACAAACCATATCGTTTGGTATAGTGAAAGCACAGTCCAGTGCTAGTCGTGAGCCGATACAAAAAGCTCCTATGAAGGGTTTAAGTTTCAAGTGTATCATTTTAGTTTCATGAATTAGAAATAGGTCTGCAGAACAGAAATAAAGGGGCAGATTTACTGACAGTGTTGTACTTTATACTGTCTAAGAACGCAAATCACAATCGTAATATTGGATTAATTTACTATACTAGTGCATGCACCTGTATAAATTTGGAGTGTCATAAATACGGCGCCTAGAATTACACTTGAATTCTGTCCATACGCCAGGACAGGAAACAATTAAATGGTCACTAACTTTTTATACAACTTTGCATAAGTCAGCAGAACAAATGACCACAAGAAACTTTGTAATAAGTCTTATCAGTGAGAATTATATTTTTTTTTGCTCCCATATTTGCCTTTTGTGTGCTGCTCTTCACTCTTTCTGTTTTAGATAGATAGATATGAGAGATAGATAGATAGATATGAGAGATAGATAGATAGATAGATAGATAGATAGATATGAGATAGATAGATAGATAGATATGAGATAGATTAGATATGAGATAGATAGATAGATAGACAGATAGATAGATATGAGACATAGATAGATAGATAGATAGATAGATAGATAGATAGATAGATAGATAGATAGATATGAGATAGATAGATAGATAGATAGATATGGATAGATAGATAGATAATAGATAGATAGATAGTAGATAGATAGATAGATAGATAGATAGATAGATGGATGGATAGATAGATAGATAGATAGATAGATAGATAGATAGATAGAATAGATAGATAATCACATTTCTGTCATTAATGTTTGTTAACATTTGTCACTGGGGACAAATGAGAAGAAAAAAAAAAGCAATTTCCGCCTCATTTCGGGCTTAATTTTCTAAAAATTAGCCACCATTAATTAAAGGGGAGAAAATACTTTACTGAGCTAAATGAATTTTAAAGAGGAAAAATTACACGTGCTGTAAGATGCTATTTTATTGATTAAAAAGCAGCGACTGTGAAACTAAGTTTGACCTCTGGAGCAGAATCATTTTCCCGCACATGCCGCTTATTTAGGGATTGAGTTTAATCATCTCTAATTGTATTAACACCCCGCTCAAAGCGTTCCTCTTAAATGAAGGCGCTGAAGTGAGATGGTTCCTGGTTCCAGCACTGATCGCCATAGTTATGTATTATCTACAGACACACACGTACAAAGGACTTACTGTTAATGTGTTAAAAAGCCTAAAGGAAATTATGAGAATATGACTAGCATTGAGCGAAAAGTCAAATGAATTGACTTAGATCCGAATTTCAGGAAATATTTGATTCGCCGCAAAGCCGAATTTTCTCACGCTTCTTGTTAAAGAATCAATTTTCCCTGAAATGGCAGTAAAAACAAGAAAATACATACCTCATGCATTTGCGCGCAAACAGGCTGTTGCAGCCATCTTGATTGAAGATACCACATGAAATCTCGCACGCAGTGACTTATGACATCCCCAGCGTCATTTGCTTCATGGTCTCCAATCAAGATGGCCAAGACAGCCTCTATGCGACCAAATGGATAAGGTGAGTATTTTTTAAAAATGTTTTATTCCCAATTAACCCCTGAAAGGCCTAAAGTGGCATCTAAGGGGTTCAATAATGGGGGGCGGCGCGATCTCTGTTGGATGGGACCAGGACTCTAACCATAACAAGAATATCACTGGCTGATAACAATAAGACTGACCTGGACCTTTCTCACTTTCAAAGTGTCCTGACGGTTCCACCACAACCTCTCTGGTCCCTGTTGTTCGAATCCCCGTTCATCAGTCCCGTTAACGCTGCAGCCAATAACTGGCCTCAGCAGTGATGTGCTGTTGATGCACATGTGACCTCTGAGACCATTCAGTAGATAAAGCGGGCAATGTAACATAAAAAACAAAACAAACAAAAACATACTCACCAGCCCCACCGATCGCTGCCGCTATGATCCCGAATGAGCCTAAACGAATAGTATCACATTCATCTATTCCATGACCTCTGCAGCCAATCACTGACCTCAGTGGTGATGTGCTGTTCATTCACATGTGCCTGTTGGGATCAGTGATTGGAACTGGCAGCAGTGGTCACAGGATCAATGTACATAACATCATCAGTATAGTTTTGCTAGGAGCAGCAGAGACTGGTGAGTAATGCACTTTTTCTTTTTTAATTTTACATTGTACCCTGCTGACTGCCCAATTATACACTGAGGCCAAATGTAATAGTGATGCAGAGGGAACATGATTCCATTTAGAGATCTGATGGTGACAAGTGCACTACATATCGGGATCAGGATAAGTCCAGTCCAGTACTGCAATGGAAGCTGTAAAAATCTTATTTCATTGAGTTTTCCCCTAGTAGCGGCTTCATGAAAATGCAGTGTTTTCATGTCTGGAAGCTATAGTAATCACGTGGTGTGACTATCTAATCTATCTATCTATCTATCTATCTATCTATCTATCTCATATCCATCTATCTTATAGTTATCTAATATCTATCTATTGTCTATATTCTATCTATCTATCTATCTATCTATCATATAGTTATCTAAAATTATCCCTCCCAACATGTCGGCTGGGCTGGTTTCCAGCCAGGTGAGGTCAAATACCGGACCGGAGTTTAAGTGCCGGTCCGGGTTTTGGCAGCACCTGGCTGTCCTTAAATAGGCAGCTGGGCTCAGCAGCTGAGTCTCTGTGTTGGGATCTGAGGTTTTGTTTCAGACTGGAGGGCTGACAACCACGTGCAGGGGGAACAGGTCCTCTAAAGCCTGCTGTGGACTATTGGAGGCAGAACTGCCAACAAGGTGACTTGTGCAGTATGTACTTTCCATTGTGTGTGAATTAACACCAAAGACTGCAAAGAGATATGCTGTTTTGTGCAACTGTCGCAAGTATGAATAAACACTAAAGTTTGAGTTAAGAACTTGTATTTTGCCTCTGTACTGTGTCCGCTTACCCTATCTACCAGAGCGAAACCACACAATTGGTGGAGGATGCGGGCAAACGCGTGAAGGCTGAAATATTATTATTTTTTTTTTGGGCATGGTTGTATATCTTACATCAAACCAGCAAGATTACAACCCGTGTCCTTCGACAAAATGGAAGCTGTCGTGAAAGCCCTCGTGGAGGCTAACCTGCAGCAGCGGGAGGCTAATAAGCAGCAGCAAGAAACAAACCAGCTGCTGTTACAACATGTGATGGCTTTACAGGCGGCAGGAGCATTCCAAAGCGTCCACGATGCCCGGAAAGCTGTCCGTGCGGCGATCCCCAAGATGACCCCCTCGGATGACGTTGAAACCTGCAACTGCTGCAAGTGTGAATAAACACTGAAGTTTGAGTTAAGAACTTGTATTTTGCCTCTGTACCCTATCTACCAGAGAGAAACCCCACACTATCACACTATCTATCTAAAAAACAGGTAGCACTCTCCAAATTACACAAATTAACGTAAAAAGTTGAGCTGGGTGCAGACGTTCTTGATCCCAATTAGGTATCTCAATAATATCTAAGGAAAACCGCAGCACTCCAAAGGCTTGAAAAAAAATAGCAAAAAAGTTTATTCACCTATGTCCCAGAAGCAACTTTTCAGTCCTATCACGTGACCTTTCTCAGGTATCTATCTCCTATCTATCTATGTAATCTATCTATCTATCTCCTATCTATCTATCTATCTATCTAGAGGAAAAAAAGAGACAATGCAGCAGCACTCTGCAAATCAGACAAAGTACAACAATGCTTACAAAAATTATGGTGCTAATACTACGCTTATTTATAAAAGCGAGATGCTTGGACAATGCATTTTGTACAAAACCATCTAAGCCTGTTCGGCAGACAGACTTAGATGGTTTTGTACAAAATGCATTGTCCAAGCATCTCGCTTTTTTAAATAAGCGTAGTATTAGCACCATAATTTTTGTAAGCATTGTTGTACTTTGTCTGATTTGCAGAGTGCTGCTGCATTGTCTCTTTTTTTCCCTCTAGGTCTTTGCCATGGCAGCGTGCACCTGCGCACTGGGAGGTGCTGACTAACCCCCTTTTTTGCATATCTATCTATCTATCTATCTATCTATCTATCTATCTATCTATCTATCTATCTATCTATCTATCCATAAATCTATCTATCTATCTATCTATCTATCTATCTATCTATCTATCTATCTATCTATCTATCTATCTATCTATCTATCTATCCATAAATCAATCTATCTATCTATCTATCTATCTATCTATCTATCTATCTATCTATCCCCAAATCAGCACCACATCTCTCCATAGGAAGCTTCTTTTATTCAGATTCATTCACCTCAATAGAGCAGAACTGCAATACCAGATACCACCCAGGGACAGGTATGGCACTGTTTACTAATCCTTGAATCTCCATTTAATTAACATAGCATATTTTCTGAAAAATGTCACTGCCGTAACATCATCAGTATAGTTTCGTTTAGTTAGGAGCAGCAGAGACTGGATTTTAAAGGTGAGTAATGTTCTTTTTCTTTTTTAGTTTTACATTGTACCCTGCTGACTGCCCAATTATACTTCTGTCCTCCTTATTATCTTGCACCCAACATCTGCACCGCTGCCACCTTTCATTGTCTGCACCATCAGGGAGTTCTGTTTTGCGTCCATGATGTACCCCATATAACACCAAGAAGAAGCCCAAATATCAAGGTGTGCCTCAGGGGAAGAAATGGTGCACTTTCCATTCACTGCACAGGGAACCACTGTGAACCACTACCTCACCTTTCAGTTCAACAACTACCACTCCCATCCTGCTCTCCGTCTCTCACATGGGCTTGCTGCAATCTTTCAACCTCTTGTAATACATTGCTATTTCCACACTATATAGTACAGCTAGGTGTTTACTCCATAGTATTTGCTTTCTGAAAAACACTATTATATAGAGTTACTGTATGAGAATATTACATGGGTGCTTGATGGTAATATTAGTTAACACTGTATGGTGATATTATTAAAGGACAGTATGGCAGTATTACTACTATTAATTGCCTTCTAATCAAAATTACCCAGAAGATTAATATTGATCACACCTTTCTTGAAGGGAGTCTGTCTGTCACGGCCGCTATCCCAGCAGCAGTCATGTCGCACCAGACGGAGGCGAAGGATGGGAAATAGAATGGCCACCCCTGACTAACCCTAAGCTGGCACCTGTCTGCTCTGATACCCTAGACGGGGTGTGAACCCGTGCGGCGAGCAGGATGCCTAAACCCTCAGTCACCCTAACAAGACTAGACTGGGGAAAGGCAGATGGGAGCACTAGTCACCATCACTCGTGTCTAGGAGAACAACAGGGGAAGACAGCAACAAACAAACAATCAACAGCAGAGATAGACTTATCCAGTCACGAGCAGAGAAGGCGATCCCAATGACGACAGTCCACGCCAGACAAGAGCTGCACAGCAATACCGTCAAACGATCTCCTTCAAAGGTCAGAATAGCACTGGAAGTAAGGACTATATCTGGCAATGACTGCAAGTGAAACTGAAACTAATATAGTATCTGGGAGTGGCAGACAGTACTCACCTGAGAAGGATGCCTACAAACTCCCAGTCAGGACAAAAAGGTTCACAAGGCAAAACCCGGATGACATACCCTGAACCACGGAGCAAACTCACAAGCTATCGCGAGTAGCAAGTCGCTGCGACCTTCTCCTCCCAGACCTGTCTGGATCAGTCACAGTCGTGACACTGTCACCACAATTTGCCCTTATAGACCACTTACATAGCACTGTAGCATAACTATAGATCAGTCAAATGGTACCTTTGTCTTTTTGTTTGGATGTTCACCAGGGGCAAAAACTGAGTTTTATTCATATGTAAATGATGGCTCGTAAGTGCCCAGGGGCGGCGTTCTGGCTGTATGTGCGGCCTGCTCTTCCTTCTTCTCACATAACCCCTCCCCAGCCTGTTGCTTGGCCTGCCCTGTAAGCCTCTTACGTCATCCAGTGTACTGGCCTCCTATTGGATAATTACTGCATGGGCGATTATCTTTCAGCTGGCAACAAGCTATTTAAACCTAATTGGTGCAATGAGTTGCTTCTCATTTCTTAATCAACCATGTCGAAAGACACATCTCGTGGTCGTGGAAAAGATGTTAGTCTGTTTGAGAAGGGTCAAATAATTGGCATGGTTCAAGCAGAGAAAACATCTAAGGAGATTGCAGAAACTACTAAAATTGGGTTAAGAACTGTCCAACACATTATTAAAAACTGGAAGGATAGTGGGGATCCATCGTATTCGAGGAAGAAATGTGGCGGGGAAAAACTCCTGAATGATCGTGATCGGCGATCACTTAAACGTTTGGGGAAATCAAATCGAAGAAAAACAACAGTAGAACTCAGGGCTATGTTTAATAGTGAAAGTAAGAGCATTTCCTAACGCACACTGCGAAGGGAACTCAAGGGATTGGGACTGAACAGCTGTGTAGCCGTAAGAAAACCACTAATCAGTGAGGCAAACAATAAAAAAAAGGCTTTAATTTGCTAGGGAGCATAAAGATTGGACTCTTGAGCAATTGAAGAAGGTGATGTGATCTAATTAGTCCAGATTTACCCTGTCCCAGAGTGATGGGAGCATCAGGGTAAGAAGAGAGGCCGATGAAGTGATGCACCCATTGTGCCTAGTGCCTCCTGTACAAGCCTGTGGGGGCAGTGCTATGATCTGGGGTTGCTGCAGTTGGTCAGGTCTAGGTTCAGCAACAGTATGTGCTCCAAGAATGAGGTCAGCTGACTACCTGAACATACTAAATGACCAGGTCATTCCATCAATGGATTTTTTCTTTCCTGAAGACACGGGCATATTCCAAAATGACAATGCCAGGATTCATCGGGCTCAAGTTGTGAAAGAGAGGTTCAGGGAGCATAAGACATCATTTTTACACATGGATTGGCCACCACAGAGTCCAGACCTTAACCCCATTGAGAATCTTTGGGATGTGCTGGAGAAGACTTTGCACAGCAGTCAGACTCTACCATTATCAATGCAAGATCTTGGGGAAAAATAAATGCAACACTGGATGAAAATAAATATTGTGACATTGCAGAAGCTTATCGAAACAATGCCACAGCGAATGCGTGCCGTAATCAAAGCTAAAGGCGGTCCAACGAAATATTTTTGGGGCCAATTTTTTTTTTGGGGACAGGCAGTGTATCATAGATCAGTATTTAGTATCCAAAGAAGCCCACCTTTGGGACCCTCATCAATCGTGAGTACATGGATCTCATATTTTCATCTTGAATGGAGTGGTGGTTCATCATGCAAAGTGCTGCTCCACTCAAAGTCAATAGGTTTACTATAGAGATGGTGAGTAAGGTGCTTGGCCATCTCTGGCAGGCCAAATAAGTTTGAATGGAGCGACAGCGCACATGGTCGGCCACTGCTTCATTCACGTGGGAAGATATGGTCCCAGTGGTGGGGCTCCCAGAGATCTCCAATCCTGTGACTAGGTGATGTTTCAATCTCTGGCCAATCTCGTTAAGTTTATGTAAAACAAACTGTTTTTGGATTAGCATTTTTTCCAATTACACCCTCAAGCAAACAAAGTAAGATGTAGAGCTCTTTACTGCAGTATCAATTGCTTCCCACCATGCAGACTCACTACACAGCGACGCTTTCAAGAAATGGTTCAGACTTGAAAAAAAAAAAATCCCTCAATTGAGATAAAAGCTGCTAACTATACTTGTCATAACCGGTTATCTGAAAGCTAAAATTCCAATCACGCTCTCCATATCCAGCAAAAGCAACTTGTCATGTTTGACTTTGTAAATGTTTCCGTGAAATAAATGCATCTTTTAAGGCAAATTTGTTTTCATTTTGCACTTATGTTGCTGACACAGATGGAAGTTTATAAATGTGGGATATTAAACTGAAACAGAAAATTGGATTAAAAAGCACTTCCTTGAAGAAAAGCAAAACCGATTCAAAAATGTCTCTTATAATTGTGAGTCATGGACTAGGCACAGTGATCTCCAACCTTTAGATTACAACTCCCAGCATACCATGACAGCCTGGTCTCCAACATATCAACATCCAGCTGCCCCGATAGCCTGCAGGTACAGTGGTGTCCAAACTGAGGTTCTCAAGCTGTTGTGAGACTAGAACTCTTAGGCCTCTTTCACACGGGCGTTGCAGGAAAATGTGCGGGTGCGTTGCGGGAACACCCGTGATTTTTCAGCGCGAGTGCAAAACATTGTAATGCGTTTTGCACTCGCGTGAGAAAAATCGCGCATGTTTGGTACCCAAACCTGAACTTCTTCACAGAAGTTCGGGTTTGGGTTAGGTGTTGTGTAGATGTTATTATTTTCCCTTATAACATGGTTATAAGGGAAAATAATAGCATTCTGAATACAGAATGCTTAGTAGGTGATCAATTGAGGGTTAAAAAAATAATAATTAATTAACTCACCTTCTCCTCTTGTTCGCGTAGTTCCCGGTCTCTTCTTTACTTCTTTAATGATGAGCTGTGGGCTAAAGGACCTTTGGTGACGTCAGATCACATGCTCCAATCACATGGTCCATCACCGTGGTGATGGACCATGTGATTGGAGCATGTGATCTGACGTCACCACAGGTCCTAGCCGGTAGTTCATCATTAAAGAAGTAAAGAAGAGACCGGGAACTACGCGAACAAGAGGAGAAGGTGAGTTAATTTAATTTTATTTTTTTAACCCTCAATTGATCACATACTAAGCATTCTGTATTCAGAATGCTATTATTTTCCCTTATAACCATGTAGACTGTCACCTAGCAACCATGCGTGAAAATCGCACCGCATCCGCACTTGCTTGCGGATGCTTGCGATTTTCACGCAACCTCATTCACTTCTATGGGGCCTGCGTTGCGTGAAAAACGCAGAATATAGAGCATGCTGCGATTTTCACGCAACGCACAAGTGATGCGTGAAAATCACCGCTCATGTGAACAGCCCCATAGAAATGAATGGGTCGGTATTCAGTGCGGGTGCAATGCGTTCAACTCACGCATCGCATCCGCGCGGAATACTCGCCCATGTGAAAGGGGCCTTAGCATATCCCAACAACCTGTACCTACAGTAGTCTTCAAAATGTAACTGTCTATGTGTTCAGGATTTCAACTGATAGCCTGCAGCTACAGCAGTTTCTAACCTATGGTTCAGCACCTTTCAACATGCCCTGATAGTGGTCTTCATCGTGTAGTTTTCCATTTATGTCAAAACTACTAAAACCTGTGCGTCAGTCTGTGGCTACAGTGGCCTCCACATTTTTGATTACTACCTACTGTGAGACTACAACTCACAGCATACCCTGAGAGCTTGCAGCTGCAATGGTCTCTAACCTATGGCTCTCCAGCGTTTATGAAGCCACAACTCCCAGCATACCCTGACAGTGTGCAGCTACAGTGATTTCTAACCAAATGGCTCTTTAGCTGTTGCAAAACTACAAATCCTAGGCTGCAGCTCAGTGGACTTTATTGTGCCCAGCTTTAGTGAGACCACTATGACCCAATAGTTTCTGGCTACAACGGTCTCCAAGTTGTAGATGCCTAGTTGTTGCAAAACCACAACTCCGAACATAATCTGACAACCTACAGCTTAATGTATATGGCTCCTCAGAAATAGTGAAGCTACAATAACCATGATACCCTGACAGCCTTTAGCTACATTGGCCTCCAACTTGTGACTCTCCTACTGTTTCGAAAAGCGCAACTCCTGATGTGAAACCATCAGGGCATGCTCTGAGCTGTAGAGCCACAGGATGAAGACCATTGTACTACAAAAGAAGGCATACAACCACCAGTGTACATAATATCAGAATGATTCTGGTTAGTCCTGATTTTGATTCCAAGGGACTCGATTTTCTCTTACCCAAAGATAATGGTGGTCGTTTGAAACACTATATGGCCCCTATGCGCATTAGTCTTTTGTTGGCTGAACCAGCCGATTCAAGCAACATTTTAATGTGTGTGGGGACTTCCCCCAACAGATAATCAGGGGAGAGAAGGATTGGACAAAATCATTTTGCTCTCGGGGAGATACGCCGCCACCTTTATCCCCTTTCCCCATAGAATACACATACACATTCGACAAAGCCAAACATGTATGTGCATGAGGAAATCGAGATGCTTCAGCCATCAAGTACTGAATGTGTATGGAGACCTTTTCTATGTTGCTCTGTCTTCTATTTGACCTTGATATCACAAACTTTACATTTCTACAGTTTACGCCACGTAATAATGTAAAGTATAAGCATTACGACTGCTCATAATCATCCACATGAACTCGGTATTAGTTCTTTATCTCATAGTCCTTGTAAATTTCCTCAGGATAATTCAATTAACAGCTCCATATTCCATCTTGTAAATGTTAAACATCAAGACTATGGGATGGATTCAAGAATAATGTAGTTTTATATGGCAAAGCAAATTGCTAACGTATGGCATCATAACCAAAAGCTTAATTCCAATTGAAAATGATAATGAACATGTTCTCAGGGGGGAGGGGGGTGGCCATGTAATGTGATCTTGCTCTTTGTACAAAGAAATTTAGTAACAAAAAAAACCTACATGTTTTTAATCCAGAATTTGATATTTTTTTAAGATTAAAGTTATATCCTATGTGGTAGTCCAATCAAATCAATATGAATTTCATTCAGGATAAGGCCATCATCAGAAATTACAGATTCCTACAAACGTAAATGGTTGGTGACATTTGTATGATTCAGCAAAGTACTTTGTTGCCAGCTTTTTCTAAGTGGATTTCCTTCAGCCAAAAATAAAATAAAAAATTCAGTTCACCTATATCTAATTACTGTAGTCAAAGCAAAGACTTTTTGGTTTTCCTTGGAAGACAACACGCAGAACATATGCCCAAACAGCATGTCCCATCTACATCTACAAGTGAAATTTTCTGAAGACAACCAATAGAGACTACCCCCTGTTCTAGCAAATGGTGAGAAGGACTCCCACCAGTATACATTTTTGACTGATTTAACTCTATGTGGCTTATTCTCCTAATGATGACTTGACAAGCAAGTTCCCTAGCA
Source organism: Bufo bufo (assembly GCF_905171765.1). Classification (NCBI taxonomy): domain Eukaryota; kingdom Metazoa; phylum Chordata; class Amphibia; order Anura; family Bufonidae; genus Bufo; species Bufo bufo. Next base: position 659,020,400 of record NC_053391.1, read on the forward strand.
GTATCTCCCAGGATAACAAGTGAATGGCCACAGTGTCTACTGGTGGCCCTCCATTTTAGCAATTGGTGAAAGTAGACTCCTACCGACATAAATTTTTGATTTTTTTTTTTTGTGTAGCTGTCTCTCATGATGGTGAGATGGCAGACAGGCACACCATGTCCTAGGCCTCTTGTTATCAGTTATGGAGCACATTGCTTGCCCAAGAACTTGGGCCCATTGATTCTAACAACTCATGAAGGTCTTGTGTTTGGAACCTTAGTGATATAAACTTTCCACTTTTGTACTCTGGTTGTACAGGAGGCAAAGGGAGTGGCATGACTATGCTGGAATTTCTCAGCGCTCTCTGATCTTCTTTGAGTGCTGGTGCTACCCTTGGTTCTGACATCATACAGCATCAGGACGTGGTGTATGTAGGAGCACAATGTGACCTGACATTGTACAATATCAGAATGCGGTCTGATCTGTGGTCTTTATGAATTTGGGGTTCGATTCTGTATAAGTTTTGGTTCTGATTTGGAATACATATGAATTTGGGTTCTGATCTGGGGTGTGTATGAATATTGTGTCTGATCTGTGGTCTGTATGAATTATGGGGGCTAATCTAGGATCTGTATTAATTTGGGGTCTGGTCTGGGCTCTGCATTCATTTTGGAGTATAGGGGTCTGTATTAATTTTGGGCCCTGTATTAATTCTGGGGTCTGTTTGGAATTCTGTACAACTTTTGGGGTGTGAAGGTCTATATTCGTTTTAGGGTCTGGTCTGAAAGTTGGTATTCATTTTTAGGTCTCATCTGTGGTCTGTATTAAGAAAGGGTTTTCCAGCCATGTAAAATGTATTTTTTAAAACTGATTAGAAATAAAATAATAAATGCAGTGATACCTTTCTGATTTCCTGCCACTCTCCTTCCACTGCTTCCCTCGTCCTCCCTGGTCTCTGTACTTATAAGTTCATCCCGCCTCGGACATGTAACTGCTGTGGCCCATAATTGGTAAGCGGGGTATCAGTAAGATATCATTACTTTTATTATTTTATAGCATTCTAAGCATTTACACTATATGACTGAATAACCCTGTTCATTTTGGGTTCTGCTCTGGGGTTTGAATCTATTTCGGGGTCTAGTCTGGAGTTAAATGCCTAAAGATTTCTTTGGGGCCTTTCATTTTCTACTTCTGTATCTGTCCTTGGGTAGATTTATTCTGGAAGTACAGTATTTGAGGGGTATCGTTCAGGCATATGGGGCAGCTGCAGGCAGGATATTCTTGGAATCTACTTTAGGACAATGTTATAGAGGGTAGCTAGATAGAGGATTTTTTTACTGCCGAGGGTGGGGGTAAATTATAAAAGGAATGAGGTGGGACCTGAATCTCCTTTACCATAATCAAAAATCTGTAACAGGCCCCTATCTGCCATGTGCTATTTATTTATATTGATGTCTTATATTATTAAAGATGTCCATGCAGTAAACTCTGCAGTCTTCCGAAGAATGTATCATGGTGGTCTGGACCAATTGGAGAAGATCACCTGTGAGTCACTGGATTACCATTTGTTATACCTGTGAATGCTTCTTTTAAAATGTGTTTAAATATCTTTATTAGAAAATAAGGTCACTTCAAATTGATTCTGTGCGGATGGTGGGGCACAATTTTCCTGCTCTGCCTAGGGCACCAAATTAAACTCTGCAGTTTTCAGAAGAAGTTACCATGGTGGTCTGGACCAAATGAAGAAGAAAAGGAAAGTGAACAACTGTAGTCAGTGGAGTATCACCTGTGAGTCACTGGATTAAATTGATTCTGTGCAGATTGTGAGGCACAATTTGCCTACTCTGCCTAGGGCACCAAAATACCTTGTCCCAGCATAGCTTGTACTACACTGATGACAGCCCTGGTCCAGATAGCAAATGAGTCTGATGTAAACTAATAGCAGAACCTATATAGCCAGATAAATAAATATAAAATGCACTAAGTTCTCTGTCACAATGATTTATGATGTAGACATCGATGTGAAACTTTCTGTCAGACGAATCTTTTCTTGGAGTAACCTAGTAATTTAAGGTTTTGCTTCTAAATTGACTCTTCTTTGAGTCCAAGAACCGGCTATGTGTGACCTTGAGAGGTCACCCCAGTTACTGTCTCAATTTCATTCTATAATAACCTGAATAAATGGATGGGAGAAAAAATTCTGGGAACCTCACTGCCGTGTTCCTCCATACCATGTTCTTGGCTTTGTTGTTGACTCCTTGTACAGGTGACTCATTCTTTTATATATATATATATATATATATATATATATATATATACCGGTATATATATTATTTTATTGTGTGTGTTTGTGTGAATCAAAGTTCTGTCTTTCAGTTTAGAGTTCTCTAGAACTTAGTTTTCCTGAGGTTAGAAAAAACTTTAACAAAAACAATAAAAAAATAACATACTGCATCATGGATATAACCCAGTCTTGCGCCACTGCTTTATTGCAGAGTAATAACTGATGCTTGAAGGATTAAAACACATTCATGGATTCATTTCTGCTTGTCTTACATGGCAGCCAGGGAAACTTATTTCACTAAAAGGAAATGTACCATTTATAATTAAAACCAGATAGCGATAGATTCCGTTTTCCTGATCTGTTTTGATTTCCTGATTGTAGATAATTTTTTTATTCTACAGTATTATACTTACATGGTTCTGTTTTCTGTAGATAATTGTTTTATAGCTACCACATACACCACAGCAACTAGTAGTCTTTAGGTGCTCGTCAGCTGCTTTCTGACAGATACAGTGTAAAACAGAAAGCAACACAGTCTGCAGATATGCTAAAACTGAGGGCAGTGGAAGGGCGGTGGAACAAAAACTTTTGAGAATTATAAATAAAAAATAATAAAACATTTCTTTTGCTCAAAATGAGTAAAATGCAATGATAAAAAAAGCCTATTTTCTGAAGTGCAACTGGGAAGATTTGAAAGTAGAACCTTACTGCATGCCATTGTGTTGCCCATTTTTGTGCACAAAAGTTAATACATTTCATGTTTAATTAGCCTTTGATGATATTTTTTCCGTACACATGTTTGGTGGTTGTGGTGGTGGGGGCTTCAGTACAGAGTTTGCATGGGCAAAGTTTGTGCCTTCACTAATATACCATTATTATATGATGTAGACTACCTATTATATTATGATTATGAATCCTACCATTGTGTAATTATTGGCTGACAGATCCAACCATTATGCTATATTATACCCGAACAAACTATGCCATTAATACCTGATGTACTTAACTACTGTGCAACTAATACTTGTGTAATGTAACAGATGAATGCACCATTACTGCTCCCTATACATATATGTCCACCATAACTTTTGCTTAATTTTGGTTGCAGGCTCCGATTTCTCAGAACAATAGCACAAAATGCTAGCAAAACTCTTGTCAGGCTGCTATTCATAAAAGAACCACTGGGTGGCCACATAAAGACACATAAGATAGACCTCTTGTGACCGAATATCACAAACAAATATTTTTTTTTAAAGCTGGTCATCTGACACCACACATCCTGAAATATGCTGAGACAACTGGAAAGGTAAAGAAGGACACATCTGTAACTTGCCTCTATACCAATATTGCTTGATATCTCTGACCTCTATTTTAATGTCTCCAGTCAAGATGCTACTGAACTTCTCGGTCAACACTGATACAGAAGGCAATCAATATATTGTACAAGCTGCTTGATACTCGATGCATGATACTACAATCTTAGGACTCATTCACAGGGCCGTTGGTCGGCCATGGCCATATTGTGGCCCGCAAACAGTAGGTCCGCAATTTGAGGGCACCGGCCGTGTGCACCCTGCATCACGGATGCGTACCCATTCACTTGAATGGGTCCACAATCCGGTAGTGGAACGGAGGCACGGAACCCCGCAGAAGCACTACAGAGTGGTCTCTGTTTTTATTTTAAAAACTGTTACTTTGCACTGTCTTTATATGTCTGTGTATGTTATGTTATATTTTCTATGATAACCCTATTGTTTGGACACACTGTCCTTTTTTTATATTAAAACTTCTAACGATTCCATGACCTTAGAAGAAGCATTACCTATATTTATTTATTAATGCTGTGAATGCTAGCAGTTGTAGAGTGTACTTAGGTGTTATTTCATGCAAAGCTGTCTCGTCAGCCTGATATGACGAGTGGTGGCAGCTAGGATTGATTCGTTTCAGGAAGGAGTGCTGACGAAGGGAGGTCCAATGTGACCCTGCAGACTCCCCTCCTGAATCGAAGTCCGCGAATCCTGACAAACATGTGATATTTTTTTGCGGTGCGGACGGATCACGGACCCATTCAAGTCGAATGGGTCTGGATCCATCGAGGCAGCCGCACGGATGGTGCCCGTGTGCATTGGGAACCGCAAATTGCGGCCCCCAATGCACGGAACAGCCGTGTGAATGAGCTCTTATGATGCAGATATTTGAGGCGATGGTCGTGTTATACAGCCTTATGCTTTCTGCAAAGTCTTGGAAAACCCCTTTCAGACATATTTCATCATTCTGGTAAAGATTTCGCTACCCCTGCCCCATGCCTGATAAGTCTACCAGATGAGCTGTAACTAAGAGACTACAGATAAATGTGCTCTCCTCCATTAAACATTAGCATAAAATTACAGAAAACTCAATATAAATGTCTAAAATGATAAATGGTGTACTTTAAGAAAAAAAATAAGTGATAACATTTTTCAGTTAACAAGTAATTATGGCAGAGGATCGGCTATCATGGCTTTCAGAGGAGAACTAGAAATGGTCAAGTAGACGTCGGGAGAGTGAAACATTTAATGTAATTTAAATTCTTTTAATAGAAATGTACTTGCAAAGAAACAATCACTTGTGAAATGTCAGCTGGTGGAGTAGAAATTTCATTATTTCTTCAAAAAAAGACAAATTAGGTTCTGGATGATACAACTTTAGACGTGAACATGTTGGGTAAGGACATTTCTGCCTTTGGCTGAAGTGATTATTGATTATAAAAGTCTGCAGCTATCATTCCTAGCGCCACGTAGAGAGATGGTGCTGATATACGGCAATAGTAGTTACTTTTAAAATAAAGTTATTTAATGCGAACAGCCAAATATAGACAGTGCACCCAAATCTTGTATGTCTAGAGGAGGAGTGAGGAAAAGTGCAGAGGCTTCCAAGTACGTCCTTACCTTTTCCTTGGCATGAGATATGTCAAGATGACAGGAGTGAGATGACCACACTTTTTGTAAGAAAAAACTTTAGAAAAACTTTACTCACAATGTAGACAGAGTAATCTTGAGCTGCTAATATGGAGATGCCTTGATCCCAAATGAAAGATAAAGTGGTTGTCCTATCTCAGTCATTGATGGCATACCACTAGGATATGCCATCAGTGTTGGATAGGTGCAGGTCCCACCCCATGGGACCGCTCCTATCTCCAGAATGGGGCATGCATGGCTACCTCTCCATTTACCACTATGGGACTGCTAGAAATATCCAAGCCGGTGCTCATCTATTTATAAGATCTCCCATGGTGGTGAAGAGGGTGACTGTGCTTGGGTGGTGTGCTCTCCTTCACTTCGGGGGGTTCATTTGTATTTGCTGATGTGGCAGTGCCTGTAATTTAAGCTATAAAAATATTATATAATGCATGTAATGAAGTGTTAATGAAGTTTGGACCAAATCTAAAAGTTGGTCAAACACATTGGGAAAACGCCAGCCAAGCTTGCCAAACTTCAAGCTTGAAATTTTCAATATGGTACAATATCATAACATACCTCTAGTACCCTTGGCAGGCCGCAATGCACATAATAACCACTGGATGGCTGCACATAGAAACATAGCAGAGACACCTTGTGACATAATATCACAAAAATAAGCTGTTTTTGAAAAGCTTGTTATCTCATGACACACATCTCAGTTCATGTTCAGTACCGTATTTCTATCACCTTTAAATCCCCAAATAACTGAGTCCTACAATGCGTATTAAACTAGCAGGATATTATAATGCAGGTATGAGATATATCACACTTGTGTATTAATCTGACCAGTTTTACATATCGCTCCACATTTTCCGTTTTCCTTTTAACCCTGCCAATGGCTTCTGCCTCTCGGTGACTTGATTACTTTGATAACCCCAATCAAAAGGCAATTACCCAGCGAGGGCGCCAGGTAATTATTCCCATCCACTGAAGATTGGAAGCACCTGAATAGACAGATGCAATTCTGTAAGCAATGACTTTATTGGTAAAAAAATTACCACTTGAAATATCAAAGTCGCTGAAGAAATTGATTTGTTTGCAAAATGTCTTCATTCTATTGGCAAAAAGTGATATTAATCTATAGCTGTTCTCATTTCTGTTATAGAAAGGAGCAATAAATACCCCAATTTTTTTTAGACAATACTTCTATCTGTAGAATATGATTTTACTGATATAGTAATAATAGTAATAATAATAATAATAATAATAGTAATAATAATAATAATAATAATAAAATTGGAACAGCCAACCTAAACTAATTGCTGCAACGGAATTCAAATAATGCACCCTTCAAGTGCCAGTCAGGAAATTGGAGTGAACCTCTCCACATCTCCTCAGAAATAAGGAGTGTCCTGTTTCTAGGACACCCCCCCCCCCCCAAAAAAAATAAAAAAATAAAAAAATAATAAGAATATTTGAGTCCCTTGTGGGCACTTCTGTTGATGAGGCAATGTTTAGTCTCTAAGACTTCTCATGTTACCCTAACTATCACTTTAAAGGGCAGGTCACACAGATTATTGGAAAGATAGATGCAGATATTTTCTATTACTAAATATATATATTCTGGCCACGGGGATACACATCACAGGCTGACATTTCCTGTATTTCACTAGCTTTGCTGTACAGAATGGGGCAGAGCCATCATTTTTTTTCGCTACCATTAGCCACACAGACCCAAGGTATCTATGCTGTTTGTATAGGAAGGAAATTTATGTCATAAAAAAAATGGTTGACCCCCAGGAAAATTATTAAAAATAAAATATAAATATTGTCCTTCCTTATCTTTTTTATCAGCTCAATATAATCCAAGATACGTGGGGTTAGATATCACAATATTGTGTCAGAAGATGTTTATCCTATACGTGTCTACCTGTGGCCACCTAGTGGATGTGATATGAACTTCAGCCTGTCAATTGATTTTGCTAACATGTCCCGATATTGTATAGAATTGGTTTCATGAAAAATTGGAGCAAAAATAAAGGTGGCGCATCTGTATTTCTCTTTACAGACGAACATCTAATTAATAAATTAATAATACAACTAAAACAAAATACATGATAAAATGGCTTTAAAGAGGACCAATCACCTCTTCTGAGCTTTAAAGAGGACTTGTCTGTTTTATCAACTACTTGCCCCTTTTGATAATAATTCATAAATATCTATTCTTTTGACTCAGTGTTGTGCCATACCTTTATTATTCCTTGAATGAAGGTCCAGATGGGTGTTACCAGTTTGGGGAGGGGGGGGGGGGGGAAGTGTCCCTGAACAGTCGGAAACTGGTATCACTCGCTGGATAATGTTAGACAGTGCAGGGACACACCACTAACTGGTAACACCCATCTGTACCTTCATTAAAAACCCTAGTATTTGATTCCTAACTTCTAGCAGGAATGATAAAGGAATCGGCACACCATTGCTATTACATGGGGATGTAAGTAATTACAAAGACAGACATATCAGGAGGGTTGATAGGTCTCCATTAAGACATCCTTTATAGATAAATAAAGATGATTGGTTATACTTCAGGTGGATGAAGTAGATAATAAAAAAAGGTTTTAAATCATAAAAAAAATAAAACGAGTATTAAATAATAATAAAAAGGCTACAGATATAGGCCTCATGCACATGACCGTTGTTGTGTTGTGTTCCGTTCCGCAAAATGGGGTTCCGTTATTCCGTGATCCGTTTCCGTTTTTGTTTCTGTGTGTCTTCCTTTATTTTTGGAGGACATAAAGGAAGGTAAAAAAAAGTCTAAGACAGGTTTGCCATGCAAATGATAGGAATAAAACGGACGCGCGGACCCGGATGACAATCTTGTGTGCTGCCGCGTTTTTTAGCGGTCCCATTGACTTGAATGGGTCCGTGAACCAGACAGGTTAGATTTTTTTGACGGACTGGAACCACGGATCACGGGCGCGGATGGCAAACGGTGCACTATCCGCATTTTCAACGGCTCCATACAAATGAGTGGGTTCGCATCTGAAACGCTAAAATCAGCGGAACGGACGCGGAGACAAACAACGGTTGTGTGCAGGAGGCCATAGAGTGTTATAGTATTTACCATGCAGCAACTGGATGCCCAGATAGTATTTAAAGGGGTTTTCCAAATGTTTTTTTTTACTGATGACCAATCCTTTAGATAGGTCCCCAGTATATCTGATTGGTAGGGGTCCAACACCCGGGATCACACCAATAAGCTGTTTTCAAAGGCAGCGGCACTGGCAGTAGCGCGGTGGCCTTCTTGCAGCTTTTCCAAAGGCCATGTGATGTCACGTTCATCGGTCACATGACCTAGCAGCAGCCCAGCCACAATAAAGTAAATGGGACTGAGCGCGATACCAAGCACAACCACTATACAACGTTTGGCGCTGTGCTTGGTGAACATAGAAAAGGCTGCTGAGAGTGCTGGTGTCTTCTCAAACATCTGCCCAGGGTGTTGGAACCCCACCGATCTGATACTGATGACCTATCCAGAGGTCATCAGTAAAAAAACACTTGGAAAACCCCTTTAAAAAGACATAGAAATACTTTATATATCACCGATAGGCTTGTAATATTATTTCCTATCGTTTCCACCAATATAAACATGTGCCTTTTTTTTATAGCTTGGATGCATAAAACAGCTTTTAAGAAAACATCATAGTGATTAGGAGGATTTACCTTCTCAAAAATTTCAGGAACAATGGGATGCCTGCAGCAAATTGTAGAGTAGATCCAATTTTAAGAAATTGTCCTATGTTCCAATCTAGAAAAGGGAAAATGTTTCGAGATTAGAAGCCTGCCGCAATGATTACTTAACATTCCCATTCTGAAAGTAAATCTTCACAGCGCTGTCATCACCTCCAGCCCCATTATCCTAACACCTCATAGAATTTACACTTTCACTACAGAACCAAATCAAACACATAAATCAGCACAAAACTTGCCAAGACTTCCAAATAGATCAAACTTACTTTTAGACAAAGGATAAGACGATCCTGCAGACTGCATTGCAGCATAGTTCGGCTACTATTTATAAGATTGTATAGAGGGCCCCGTAATAACATGCTTTATCCACAAAATGCATGAATGATCATTTCATTATAACCATTTTCAGATAGACCTGCCATTAAAAATGAATACGCTTTAGGAAGAATGTTGCATTGCACCGTAATGTAGTGGTTTGGGCGGTACTATTTCTCCTTATGGAAAGCACCTAGAAAGTGTAAGGCCCCTTTCACACGGGCGAGTATTCAGCGCGGATGCGATGCGTGAGGTGAACGCATTGCACCCGCACTGAATCCCGACCCACTCATTTCTATCGGGCTGTTCACATGAGCGGTGATTTTCACGCATCACTTGTGCGTTGCGTGAAAATCGCAGCATGCTCTATTTTGTGCGTTATTCACGTAACGTAGGTCCCATAGAAATGAATTTGGGTTGCGTGAAAATCGCAAGCATCCGCAAGCAAGTGTGGATGCGGTGCTATTTTCACGCACGGTTACTAGGAGACGATCGGGATGGAGACCCAATGATTTTTATTTTCCCTTATAACATGGTTATAAGGGAAATTAATAGCATTCTGAATACAGAATGCATAGTAAATTAGCGCTGGAGGGGTTAAAAAAAAAATTAAAAAAAATTAAACTTACCTTAGTCCACTTGATCGCGCAGCCGGCATCTCTTCTGACTTCTTTCTTTGCTGTGTGCAGGAAAAGGACCTGTGGTGACGTCACTCCGGTCATCACATGATCTTTTACCATGGTGATGGATTATGTGATGGACCATGTGATGACCGGAGTGACGTCACCACAGGTCCTTTTCCTGCACACAGCAAAGAAAGAAGTCAGAAGAGATGCCGGCTGCGCGATCAAGTGGATTAAGGTGAGTTAAATTACTTTTATTTTTTTTTCAACCCCTCCAGCGCTATTGTACTATGCATTCTGTATTCAGAATGCTATTTTTTTCCCTTATAACCATGTTATAAGGGGAAATAATACAATCAAGCGCGATGCTTGAGTCTCCTCCCTGCACGTTTGTTGGCTACTACGCCATAATAAAATGGCAGCCACATTTACTACACATTCTGGGCTCTTTATGTTAGTAACTATAGGGGTTAATAATTATCTGATGTAACAGAATATCTGGGGCTGTAGTATCAGATTTAGTCCACCATACCAGGTGCTCCTGCCACAATCACCGCTGCTTTACCGGAATACCAGGATGCCTGCACAGGGGTTTTACATCAGGTCCATGCATTAAACATTGTGTATATGATGTATAGTTTTATTTGATTTTGGAATGGGAAATATAACTGATGTGGTAATGGAATAACTTTGCGCCATTGCTATACAAACTGCGCAAATATGTCAGGGCAATGAGACAAATAAGCGGCAGATCTGCAGGATGGGATGGACAATTCTGGATCCTACTCTTCCAAACCAGGTCTGCATAGTCTTATCAGACCAATTAGAGAAACTTCATTTAACAGAATTGTCCTTCAGGAAACTGGAGTTATGATCCGTCAATCACATGTAGATTTAACAAAGTTGAAGTGGCTGACCTAAATTCCTGATTATTTTAACAACATATTAATTGAAAAATAATGTTTAACATATAATTACCTGCATAAATAGCTAGATATTTTTCCTGTGAACCAGACACCCTCCCCTCTTCAGAGCAGGGGGTGCCTGGTTTAATGCTTTGGTTCTCCCGTTGACTTCCATTGTGCTCTGTAGAGCACGCTAGCATCCCAAAGTGTTCTACTCGAGCACCAGAGCATTAACAAAAACAAGCTCTGTGGGTAGCAGTGGGAGAAGTGGTCAAAATAAGCACTCTAGGGATACGGTATAATTTTGAAACCACCACCCTGGACACCATCAAACTTATCCCAACCCAGCTTTTTTCTACTTTACCTGCTTGGCAGAGAGAGAAAAATGAAGGAGGAAAGAAACTGGATTACCAAAGATAGCTCAGTACAGACCCCTCCGCCCAACCCCAGCGTATAGGTGATGGGTCACAAATAGCAACAGTGATAGATGAGATCATTCACAGCAATTAACACCCTCAACATGATTTGCATATTATATTTTATGTCCAGAGTGGTAATAAATACTAGATCGTTGGTGTCTGACAGCTGGGACAGCCAAGGTATGGAGGAGTCAGGGTAGACTGGCCATAGACCCTTCAGGGAATTTCCCTGGTGGTCAATGCCCATAGGGCCACCAAGCCCTTCTTACTGATGCTGGTCAGGTATATATTACGGGGGGAACAATAGGGGTCATTATCAGAGGAAGTCCAGGCAGCATTCTGAAGGTAGAGCTGGTTTGCTATTGTGGCCAACATCTAACCTCTTAAGCCCCCTGCTCCATATTCATATTAGATAGAGACAATTGGAGGATGAGGACAGAATGTGGCAACTACTAATGACCACCACAGAGGGAAATGTTCTGGGGAGGTATTTTGTGCTGCACTGTGGTATTTGGTTCTGTGGTTTGGTATTTTGTGCTGTATTACTGTATTAGGCTACTTTCACACTAGCGTTCGGGGCTCCGCTTGTGAGTTCCGTTTGAAGGCTCTCAGAAGCGGCCCCGAACGGATCCGTACTGCCCCAATGCATTCTGAGTGGATGCGGATCCGCTCAGAATGCATCAGTTTGGCACCGTTTGGCCTCCGCTCCGCTCAGCAGGCGGACACCCGAACGCAACTTGCAGCGTTCGGGTGTCCGACTGGCCGTGCGGAGCCAAACAGATCCGTCCAGACTTACAATGCAAGTCAATGGGGACGGATCCGTTTGACATTGACACAATATGGTGCAATTTCAAATGGATCCGTCCCCCATTGACTTTCAATGTAAAGTCAGGAGTCCCTATTAATATACCATCAGATCTGAGTTTTCTCCAATCCGATGGTATATTTTAACTTGAAGCGTCCCCATCACCATGGGAACGCCTCTATGTTAGAATATACCATCGGATTTGAGTTACATCGTGAAACTCAGATCCGACAGTATATTCTAACACAGAGGCGTTCCCATGGTGATGGGGACGCTTCAAGTTAGAATATACTGAGAACTGTGTACATGACTGCCCCCTGACTGCCAGGCAGCAGGGGGCAGACCCCCCCTCCTGTATTTAACTTATTGGTGGCCAGTGCGGCCCCCCCCTCCCCAGTATTAATTGTAACCAGTGCGGCCCCCCTCCCTCTATATTCATCGGTGGCCAGTGCGGATTTTAGTATTAAATATGACCAGTGCGGCCTCCCCCTCCCTCCCTCCCCAGTATTAAATATGACCAGTGCGGCCTCCCCCTCCCTCTATATTCATTGGTGGCCGGCCAGTGCGGATTCCAAGTATTGTGACCAGTGCGGCTTCCCCTCTCCCCCCCCCCAATTAAAATCACCCCCCCCATCATTGGTGGCAGCGGAGAGTACCGATCGGAATCCCAGTTTAAATCGCTGGGGCTCCGATCGGTTACCATGGCAGCCAAGACGCTATTGCAGTCTTGGCTGCCATGGTTACTTAGCAACAAATAGAAGCATTATACTTACCTGAAGAGCTGCGATGTCTGTGTCCGGCCGGGAGCTCCTCCTACTGGTAAGTGAAAGGTCTGTGCTATAGGCAATGCGCCGCACAGACCTTTCACTTACCAGTAGGAGGAGCTCCCGGCCGGACACAGACATCGCAGCTCTTCAGGTAAGTATAATGCTTCTATTTGTTGCTAAGTAACCATGGCAGCCAAGACTACAATAGCGTCTTGGCTGCCATGGTAACCGATCGGAGCCCCAGCGATTTAAACTGGGACTCCGATCGGTACTCTCCGCTGCCACCAATGATGGGGGGGGGTGATTTTAATTAGGGGGGGGGAAGAGGGGAGGCCGCACTGGTCACAATACTTGGAATCCGCACTGGCCGGCCACCAATGAATATAGAGGGAGGGGGAGGCCGCACTGGTCATATTTAATACTGGGGAGGGAGGGAGGGGGAGGCCGCACTGGTCATATTTAATACTGGGGAGGGAGGGAGGGAGGGGGACGCCGCACTGGTCATATTTAATACTGGGGAGGGAGGGAGGGGGAGGCCGCACTGGTCATATTTAATACTGGGAATCCGCACTGGCCACCGATGAATATAGAGGGAGGGGGGCCGCACTGGCCACCAATAAGCTAAATACAGGAGGGGGGGGTCTGCCCTCTGCTGCCTGGCAGCATCTGCCAGGCAGCAGGGGGCAGTCATGTACACAGTTCTCAGTATATTCTAACTTGAAGCGTCCCCATCACCATGGGAACGCTTCTGTGTTTAGAATATACTGTCGGATCTGGGTTTTCCGAAGTGAAAAATCAGATCTGAAATAAACAGTTATGCAAACGGATCCGTTCTGAACGGATGCAAGCGTTTGCATTATAGGAGCGGATCCGTCTATGCAGACACCAGACGGATCCGCTCCTAACGCAAGTGTGAAAGTAGCCTTACCCTGCCAACTTGCATTGGCCCCATCTACTTGTGTTGCCCCACCTTCTATCAGTTTGGACCCACCTCCAACACTGAGGCCACTTTTAGGTTTTATCCAGGGCTACTTTAAGTTTCCAGTTGGCCCTTGGGAGGAGTTGTAAACAGGTGCTGAATATGCACAGTGCTTCTGAGAGATTAGCCCACACTAGTATCAACGGGGGGGCATTGTCAATACACCTAGAGGCTCTGCCCTCTCTGCAACTTCCGCACTCTCTGCATTTTGACAGGGTTAAAACATCATCACGCCTGCCTGGCCCTGACAATCAAAGTGAAGAGGGTGCGGCAGTTGCAGAGAGAGCAAAGCCTCTAGGTGTAACGGCAACGCCCCAGTTGCTTCTAGAGTCATTTTCTGCATATATTGAAACATAATTTTTCTCAGAAATGTGGGCACATATGAACATGGGACCAACACAGATGCCTTCAGCTGCCAAGCGCACATGTAACAGGTCAGCCAATGTCATAGGTACAAATCTGCTGACAGATTCTCTTTAAAGTCCCTTCAATGTGGAAATCATCGGTGGTCTAATATCTCACATCTTCTCTCATGAATCCATGACATATCAGCAGATCATTTGGACGGGATGAGATGTAAAATGCATACAAACAAGGTATTTCTTTAGCCTATGAGAACAGAAATACTATTTCACTATTAATTTGCCTTCACAAAATCAACAAAAACTTCCACCGACCAATTGTCGAGACCCAGGTCAAAGTCTAGAAATTTAGACCAACATTTTAATGAGCTCGTAGAATGAAATTGGTGAAAATTGAATTATTTCTTTAAAAACTGTTTTGTGATATTTTTGGTTATGATAACTTTATTCCATCGTCTTATCTCGTCCGCGCTTTCTTGTTGGAAGCAGCGTGTTGATGTCACTGCAGACAATGTAACTAAACAGAATTCAGAGAGAAGGCCTCCCGCTGAGCTGAGATATGCTGGTTTCCCTGCGGTGCTTTTTAATTCTATGAAGCAAACAGCATTGCGTCTGTCATGATCAGAGATCGGCACAAAATGGAGTTGATACCGGTGTAATCGGCAAGTTCTTTTAATTATATTAGCTACACTGGACCCCTGTGAATTTTAAGACTTCAAAACAATCATTACTTATTATAAAAAGCTTGCAAATTGTTTCTTTCCTCTTTTTTTATTTCCAGAAAAAAGTAAATATTGTCATTTGTTGCTTCGGTGTGAATGCATTTTAATGTAATATTTGTACTTATTAGAAGAAGTTCTTCAGCATAGTCCTTTGTAATTGAACACAAGTTTTCAATCAAGTCAGGATACAGTAAATATACAAGTGTTTCCTTAAAGGAGTTGCTCGTATTTATTTTCTCTAAATTTTCCCCAGCAGGACCTGTGGTCAAAACCTCACTTGGTCGACATCACTTGGTTCCTGCTCCTTGGCTTTACTGGACTTCCTTGTCTATCAATTTCTGCATAGAATGGGTCAAGTGCAGGAGCCAATGATTGGTCTTAAAGTTGGTCCCCTAGTGACACGTGACTCAGCGGAGGTGTGCCAATTGGGGACATGTCATTACCTTCAACAGCACATGTGACCAGTCTGTGTGAACATTGACAGGTTATGACACGTGAATATGGATTTCACCACAGGGAAAAAGGGCAGAATTGAGAAAAAAAATAACCTAGA
Organism: Bufo bufo; assembly: GCF_905171765.1. NCBI lineage: Eukaryota > Metazoa > Chordata > Amphibia > Anura > Bufonidae > Bufo > Bufo bufo. Next base: position 659,035,799 of record NC_053391.1, read on the forward strand.
GAACCCCTTTAAAGTGTTAATCCAGCAAAATTTTCATAATTAGAAAGATGGACCTATGATAATCGTATAGTATACCAGGGCCAATGGTTTCACTTTGGTCTCTCAAATGCAAGTTTCCAAACTATTCTGTACTCTACATTTCCTTAACACCACAGGCAGTACAAACTACTGCTGTACAGCAGAGGTTTCCAAAACAACACCCCCTCCATGACATCACTTCCTGCTCTACAGCTATTAGCTAAAGCTGCAACACATAAACTTCCTGCTGTACCAACTCCCATCATACAGGTAACACTAAGGGCTCTCTGATCCTTTACAGCTACTTTCTCCTGCACTTGGACCACAAAGCCATGGACGTGTCTGAACATGGAGTAGAGAGCTATGAGTGTGACCTATGTTATGTAAAGAGTACATATAGGAGGTGGACAGAGCAGGAAGTATGTTAGGTGCAGCTCCAGCCAATAGCTGCAGAGCAGGAAGTGATGTCATAGGTAGTTTTTACCTGTGGTGTTGTGAACGCAGGCACTAAAAAAAAATGGACATCACACACCTATTTTTCACTTTTGTGTGAATGGAGACTAAGGCTGAGTTAAAATGATGGACTCTTTTGATTTATAATGGGGTCAATCGGGTTCTGTCATGGTGTCTGTCATTTTGAAGGAAAGAACATTGTTGCATGCTATGGTATAATTGTTCATGTCAATATGATGAATATGATGGATTCTGTCATGGAGGCTTCTGACGAAGCCTCTGATCCAGATGTGAACAGATCCTTATGTATGGACTGAGTAGCAAGTTCAGGCTTTGTGAGGTTGACTCTAGTCCTAAAGAATACAGATCTCATTAGTGAAGCTCCTGAAATGAACTCCTCCAACCGATCTTCTGGAAAATTGCTGACTGTTATTACTAGAGAACTTTTCAAAAATGCGATTCGCCGGTTCGCCAAATTTTTGGGGAAAAATTTGGTTCAATCCAAATATATATTCGCAGTGAATTTTGTAAAAAAATGGCTATTTCCTGGCTGCAGAGAGCCTTTATAGTAGTGTAGAACACTGTTCCTTGCAGTAACACGCATAGGGAGTCTGCTGTGGTAGTGAAATAATACTGGGAGTCCGTATGACATGCAGATGACAGGTGTCGCTCTTAGAATCACTGCACACTTCACTTATTAGGGCAGTCACGGGGCCAAAACTGATCAAATAACTCAAGTATGATCTCAGCCTAACAGGTCGATGTTAGTGCCAAGAAAAAGTGCACTCCTTTTACACCATCGTCAGCTGATTCCACATAGATGTCTACAGAACCTGTGCTATTAAAAGCTTATACAAATATTTTTCCCCCGACAGAGTGGACAGGGTGTCAGCAGTAAGTTTGTGTTCACGTCACTGATTATTTTGTCCTTCCTCTGATCCGTCCGAACAATAACCCCCAAAAAACGGATCCTGTCTGTGGAGCATCCGCCTTCACTCGGTCAGCATTTGGTCAGTAATCCATCAGTATTACTAATACCAAAAAAAAGGAGTGGATGCAAAACAAAGATGATACACAAACAGAATATTTGTATGTCTTCTGTGTTTTGTACCCACTCCTGCTTTTGGCTACCAAATCATAAGCCAATTCTGATGGGACCATACAGGCCTTACAGCTGCTATACAGACAGGATCCGTTGTGCGTTGAATTTTACCTTCCTTCTGACAGATCATAAGGGTCAAATAATTGATGATGTCAACCAAGCCAAAAAGGCTAAATAGTGGCCCAGTCATCAAGTGGTGAGGTGGAAGCAGCATGCGGAGACCACAGAGTGTCCCAATGACTGAGTTTGGAGGGGGGAGCAGCATGAGGAGGCCACAGAGTGGCAAGGTGACATAGTGTGGAGGTAGCAGCAGCATCAGGAGGCCACAGAGTGGCAAGGTGACATAGTGTGAAGGTGGCAGCAGCATGAGGAGACCACAGAGTGACAAGGTGACATAGTGTGGAGGTGGCAGCAGCATAAGGAGGCCACAGAATGGCAAGGTGACATAGTGTGGAGGTGGTGACAGCTTCAGGAAACCACAGAGTGGCAAGGTGACATATTGTGGAGGTAGCAGCAGCATCAGGAGACCACAGAGTGGCAAGGTGACATAGTGTGGAGGTGGCAGCAGCATCAGGGGACCATAGAGTGGCAAGGTGACATAGTGTGGAGGTGGCAGCAGCATGAGGAGACCACAGAGTGGAAAGGCGACATAGTGTGGAGATGGCAGCATCATCAGGAGGCCACAAAGTGGCAAGGTGACATAGTGTGGAGGTGGCAGCAGCATCAGGGGTCCACAGAGTGGCAAGGTGACATAGTGTGGAGGTGGGTGGCAATACCATTACCAGCTGAAGATAGTGGGTGAAAGAAGGAGCACTTGGCATCAGATGTGTGACATCAGGTGGGTGGCAGCATCAGAATAGTAGCTGAGACAGGTAGCCAGAAGAAACCGGTCTCTTTTGTCAAAGTGTTGATGTGGCACCATGGATGATCTATTCTGATGCATCAGACATTGGTGGGTGGAAATCCTGGTTATTCCATGCCTGATCAGTGTATCCACATTTAGGGTGGACAGGCGAGTTCTCCTTGGGGTAACTATGGCACTCGCCACACTAAACACCCGCTCTGATGCCACACTACTGGCTGGGCAGGACAGCATTTCCAGGGCAAACTCGGCCAGTTGCGGCCACAAATCCAGTTTGGCTGTCCAGTAGTCCAGCGGATCTTCAATGACGGCTGGCAGGGTGCACTCCAAGTATGCCACCACCTGCTGGTTCAGGTTCTGCTCTATGTCTAGCTGCTGGTGAGTAGTTTCTCCACTTGGCGGGTGAAGAAAGCTGCTCATCAGCGACTTTAGATTCAGGCTCCTGCTCTTGGAGCTGGTACTGTTCCTGCCACCCCTCCCCAGCAGCCATGGCAGTGAAGCGTGAGCGCAGAGGGCCCCACCGGTCAGACCTGCGAGAGGATGGACAATGGCGCAGATAGGCAGCGGACAACTGACTACATAGGATGTCTCAATAGTAGTTCAGTTTGTCCTTCCTTTCAGCGAGTGTAAAAAAAGACCCCCATTTTGGACTGGTAGCGAGGGTCCAACAAGGTGGAGAGCCAGAAGTCATCTCTCTGCTGAATGGTGATAATTCAGCTGTCACTACACAAGCAAGTGAGCATGTAGCGGGCCATTTGCGCAAGTGACTCAGAGGGACTCCCTATCTCCATCTCCACTGCATACTGCCACGGTGTGTCTGGGTCCTCTGTCTCCTCTTTCTCATCGCCCTGGACCTCCTCTGGCTGCTCCTGCTCCTCCTCTCCTGTCACCTGTGTAGAAAAAACACTAATTTCGCTACACATTGCTTGTGCATTAATGTCCTACTCCTCCTCCTCCAGTTCAGCCCCCACAGGGCTCATGTGGCCGTGAGATCTAGGCTCCACGTCTCCAGTCCCCTGACCAGCCACATTTACCATCATCTGTTGGACATGAAGCAGTGGAATGACATTGTTCATCCCGTAGTCCTGGCAACTGACAAATAACATGGCTTCCTCAAAGGGCCTGAGCAAATGGCAGGTGTCACACACGAGCTGCGACTGGCTGGCATTGAAGTTACACAGGGGACTATTCCTGTCCGCTTGGATCATCAAGAAATCGTTTATGGCCTTTTCTGTTCATATAGTCGGTCCAACATATAGAGGGTGGAATTCCAACGGATGGAAACATTGCAAATCAGCCTATGTTGGGGGATGCCATTCTGCCGCTGCAGCTCAAGGAGGGTGTGCTTAACGGTGTACGAGTGGCTGAAGTGCATGCAAAGTTTCCTGGCCATTTTTTGGATGTCTTGCAGATGGGTAGAAGACTTCAGGAACCGCTTGACAACCAGATTGAACACGTGTGCCATGCAGGGCGCATGGCTAAGTCCTCCTTGACTTAGCGCCGACACCATGTTCTTTCTGTTGTCAGTCACCATTTTCAGTTGTTGCGGAGAAAGCCAGGATTCCATTTCTTGCTGAAGGACACGGAGCAGTTCCTCCCCTGTGTGACTCTGTTCCTCCCCTGTGTGACTCAGAACAGAGTGAGAGTAATGAGAGGGGTTGCACATGGCTTGCATACACTACATGCTTCCAACATAATTCTTGGATCTCTACATGAAAATAATGTATTTGCTGTAAATTGCGAGAGGGGTATAGTTGGAGACATTTACTTCACAAGAGATAAAGCAGAGTTTGCTTTGAAATTAAAAATTTCACCACTGCGTAATTCGGCCCATACAGCAAAAGGGGGTGTACAATCACCCATCAATTTTCCCGGAAAAAAACATGTTTGAAATAAAAAATTTCACTACTATGTAATTCGGCTTATACAGCAAAAGGTGGTGTACAATAAATTTTCCCAAAAAAAACATGCTTGAAATTCAAAATTTCACCACTACGTAATTCGCTCCATACCGCAAAAAGGGCTTTACCCCATATAACTGCACCGCTGAATGGCAAATAGGTCCTTATTTTTTTCCACTTTCACACTACACAAGACTTTCCAACATATAAGTGCAACGCTGAACGGCAAATATATTTTTCTTTTACCACTAATACAGGGCAAAAAGGGCTTTCGAACATATAACTGCACCGCTGAACGGCAAACATATTTTTTCTTTTTCCGCTAATGCACATAACAAAAGGCTTTAAAACAGATAACTGCACCACTGAGCGGCAAATATATATTTTGTTTTTCCGCTAATACACATTACAAAAGGCTTTACAACAAATAACTGCACCGCTGAGCGGCAAATATTTTTTTCTTTTTCCGCTAATACACATCACAAAAGGCTTTAGAACAGATAACTGCACCGCTGAGTGGCAAATATATTTTTTCTTTTGGCATTTTGGGTGATCCAGCCTTCCCAGAGTTCCTTTCTCCATGTCCTCACACGTGTAGCAGTCATTTTAAGAAAAAATGTGATTCGTTACCACGAAGCGAGAGGAAATTTGGTTTTGGTGCAAATCAAATTTTTCCAGAAATTCGGATCAAATTTCACTTCGTCAACTTCGATTCGCTCATCTCTAGTTATCACTCTCCACAGTAATAGACAAGAGTGGTCAAAGGGCCGGACTGAGAGTTCAGTCTAAAGGGTATCAAAGGTCAAGGAGAGCATAAAAAGACTGAAAATATTCACACACTGTTCTACCTGATCACATTGTAGCTATGGGTACTGGCACAGATTGACATAAATGTACGGTAATTTTCTCATTTAAGTTACTTAACGAAAACTCATGGGGCCAAACCAGAAAGTCGTTGACCTTTGGACTTCAGATGAGTTTAGTGCTCCAGTGTGCACTTTATTGATTCATGATGTTGAATGTTTAATTTTATGAAGGCAGTCTACTAAGCCAGTACCATTTTAGAAAATGGACAACCAAATTAGTCATGTGAACCTCGACTAATTAAGTTTGCAGATGATTCCCTGGTGACCATGCAATCATGTTGTAGAGAAATCAATAAAACCGAGCTAGGGTTACAGGGAAAACAAGAAACTCAATTAGAGTCAACTGGCTGAATTTACTGAAATCTTTCGGATTTTATGCAATTTGCCTACAGTCGAGTCTCTAAATCTGTACTCTAAATTCCAAATTATGATTCACATTAAACAGGGTAAGCAAATAAAAAACCTAAAGCATAAAATTACAGGATATTAAGTTATGTACAGGCAACAAACAAACCCTAACCTTGTCTCCTTCCTCTTTCTTAAAATAATTTTCCCATCATAGTCAAACAGTATATCACTATGATATGGCATCACTTACTTATTGGTGGGGGTCTCCTTGCCTGGAACCCCCAATACTTAAAATAAAGTTCTAGGTAGCTTGACTGGGGCTATGTTTCAGTTCCTTGCAGTGAAGATAGACAGGAGCGCTGATGTACAGGAGAAAAATTAGGGAACCTATTAGGAGGCCTGTCATTATTATACGGACCGTCATAATACATTGCAATACAGAAGGATTTTCTAAAGTCTTTGTCTGGGGTCCTTTTATTATGAAGCATGTAATACAGTGTTGTAAAGTATCAGGTCCTTAGAATCGTGGTGCGTTAAAATTAACATCATTCTGTTTTTTGAGTACGGAAGATCTCAGTTCTTTGCATACTTAAAGGGAACCTGTCAGCTGGATTTTGGGTATAGAGCTGAGGACATGGGTTGCTAGATGGCCGCTAGCACATCCGCAATACCCAGTCCCCATAGCTCTGTGTGCTTTTATTGTGTAAAAAAAAAGATTTGATCCATATGCAAATTACCCTGAGATGAGTTCTGTCCCTGAGATGAGTCCAGCATGAAGGAGCCCAGCACCGCCCCGCATTCTCAGAATCTCCTCCTTGCTCCTCGACGTCAGACAGCCAGAGCGCCGTTATCTCGCGATGCGCGAGCTAGCGCATGTACAGTGTCCTCATAGTGTTCCTTCCCTTTGCTGGCATCAGCCTCAGGGAAGGAACTGCACATGCGCTAGCTCGCGCATCGCGAAATTACGGCGCTCTGGCTTTCTGATGTCGGGGAGCAAGGAGAAGATTCTGAGGATGTGGGGCGGTGCTGGGCTCCTTCACGCTGGACTCATCTCAGGGACAGGACTTATCTCAGGTTAATTTGCATATGTATAAAATCGTTTTTTTTACACAATAAAAGCACACAGAGCTATGGGGACTGGGTATTGCGGATGTGCTAGCGGCGATCTAGCAACCCATGTCCTCAGCTCTATACCCAAAATCCAGGTGACAGGTTCCCTTTAAGTATGCAAAGAGATCTTCCGTACTCAAAAAACAGAATGATGTTAATTTTAACGCACCACGATTCTAAGGACCTGATACCTTACAACACTGTATTACATGCTTCATAATAAAAGGACCCCAAACAAAGACTTTAGAAATATTTTTCGATATACAATGAAATGGAATATTGCTTCATGGCTTTTGTACATTAGCGATTTATAAGCTCTTTAGTCTTCTGATGTTTACTAAACGTATCCTTCCTGCTGACACAATGTATCTCTTTCCAATTGTGTCAGATTTCCTCCAGGCTGCTGCTAATGGGAATTCATTAGATGTTGGTATAGATGTCACTAAAAATAAGAGTTTTGTCTTATAAACTGTTAAATCCCATTTATTATACAAACGTGTCAAAGAGTGCATAACATCGTAAATGTGTAAAACAATCTTCTATTTATTTTAACAGTTGGTTAAAAACAATGCACAAAAAATCAAAAGTAAAAATGACGACGGCAATAGAACAATAGGAATTCAGTTGTTTAGAAATGATAGAAATCTTGTACCAGCAGGTATGATTGGTGGTTAGGGTTGGTTCTACCTATAGGAACTTTAGCTATAGGATTGACAAAGCCCCTGAGTCTTGGTGTTTGGGGGGCCCAATAAGAAATGATGCATAGTGGGCTGAGGATTTGATTATACATTTTTCCCCAGGAACTTCAAATTACAGTATACCTCTGGTAGTCGGAACATCTAACAGTCAGTGATAAAATGTAGAATCTTTCCTACACAAATGTGTCCACCTTAACCTTTCTGTCAAGGAGTCCAATTTCTCCCAATATAAATTCAATATATTTGTGGTGACATGCCAGCAAAACTATCGCCAGGCTGTAATTCATATCAGAACCACTGGGTGGCTACCTATGGACACCTATAGCATAAACAAGACCTGAGAGAGTATCATACAATCTTCTTTTTTTCCCTAAAGCTGGTCATTTCATGCCTCACATTTTTGAGTTAAGCCAAGAAGAAATATAAGGAATGACACATCTATATTTCTTCTGAAATGCAAGCAGTATAAAAACTTACACTAGCAGGTCAACTTTCTAAGGAGCCTAGTAAAACTCCACTGTCTGCCTGCTCAGGCTTGGCTTCTATAATTACTTCCCGGCAACTATCTACTTTAAATGGACAAAAACAGATCATTGGGGACCCGTCCAGGATTTTCATGCAAACTGTATGTTCTACCACATCCAGTGTTCAGTAGTATTACTGATTGCCCTTCCTGCTGTTCTGCAGCCCATTTTCCATTATGCTAAACCATAAAGTGTCTCGATTAGTGTCTTCCAGAATGTAAAGTCAACCTAGATTTAGAGAAATGTATACAAGCTACACTAAAATTCTACCATTCTGCATCATGAGGTACATCCACAATAATATGTTCTCTAGTCACTCGCTAACGGTCATGTCAGTTGTCCAGATATTTTCGTGGACAGTTTTTAAAAAGTACCATCAAAGTCCTGTAACAACACCCAATAACCCCAAAAATCTGATCATCCACACTTTTTTTTCAGCACAAAACTGCAATAAATTAGGGAATTTCAGGAGACAAGAAGCCGCAGACTGAGCCGAGGAAAGTTCTAACAGCAGATGTTGTGTTGCTACTACTTTGAGATATCTTAATGGACATCCTCTCTTTAGGCCTCATGCACATAACCGTATATATTTTGCGGTCCGCGAACTGTTAGCGTTCAAGTTGAATCCGCATTTTTTGCGGACCCATTGACTTCACTGGGTTTGTGGTTTGCATTTTGTGGATCAGTATATGACATCTTCTACCCTTCTGCGGAATGGACATATGGATACGTATCTGTATCCGAATCTGTATCTGCGAAAAGGTAGTATATGTCCACAAAATGTGGACCACGGACCTATTGAAGTCAACGGGTCCACGAAAAAGCTGTGGACGGCACACAGACCGCATCCTTACAGACCACAAAATAGACATCTATGACTGTCCAATAATCCAGGATATCTGATAGACCAGCACCTACATATATGGCTCTAGTGATGCTATCTCATTGCGTGTGTCTGCAAGAATGTAGCCATGGACAACCTCTTAGCTTTTATCTCATTGTTTGGTTTCCAGCAGGGTTTATCCACAATTTGTAAACCATAGTGTCCCTGGAAACTGATAGGGCTTACAAGGGATTTCTGTCATTGATAACATCAGAATTATGCTTGCTGTCAGGTAATAGGAACATTTTTGTTTACATGCGGGGGTTCAAAACTTGTCCTGCTCATGCTCAAGTGACAAAGACTTGTTACAAGAGACTGCACAGTGCATTTAACAAACCATACACGTGTCACTAAGACATGATCAGAATGGGTTTTTAATCTTTGCGTAAAACTGAGAAGGTTTCCATTCACTGACAGCAAGCATGTATTTTGATAATAATGAGGAATTAAGAATTGAAATACAAAGCACATGTGAAAATCTCTGTACTTTCCATTATGCAACAATTAATCCTCTTTTTTAATAATAAAAATAGTAATGTCATCTGATGTGCACTCATTGACAAAAATAATAATAATAAAAATGATAATAATAATAATAATAATAATAATAATACCGCACCCAGATAGAACTGTCAGATTGCTGCAAAAAACTCATCATGTAGTTATGCCTCAGGCAGATATGTAAATGATTACAGGTGTGGTCTGATTAGACAGTAGGTCTTTCCACAATACGATATTAAAGTGCTTCCCCACTACCTATAAAAAATCCTCTCAGAGGCTACTTTTGGTAGTTTACCTCTTAGTGAGAGATCATTGACTGATAGACAAACCTCTATGATGCACTGTAAGAAATTTTGCCTAGTTGAAAGACTTTGAGAAGGGCTAAGATTGGGCTGAGAGAAGCAGGATGATCATTTCGAAAAATTGAAGGCATTTGACCTAGCTGTTATGAGTTATTGGGAGCAGTGGCTACGTGAGGGCATGCACACATGGCAAACAGGATCTGGTTGGCCCCAACCTTGGATTTATCTGTAATATACACATACTCAAATTGCCCAGACCTTGGACTGTATTCACACTACATCTTTTGTCTGGTTGGTCCCTTGGTGTTTCACACCGGTGTCTCTAACCCCATGGGTCAGCAGCCAACTACAGCAGGACTACTCCAAGAGGTAGAGGCCTGGTTGGTTCCCTGCAGTTAAGTCCAGATCCCTGTACAGGGGTTAAAGGGTGAAAACCAGAGGACGGTGAGGACAACACCCTTAGGTTTAGCCCAAAGTCAAACTGGTTAGTTGGCACAGTGGGTCCAGATCCACTGTCCGTTACAGTTTTCATGTTCTTCGGCAGCTGAATTGTGTATTATGATGTTATGTATTGGTATATTGAACAAAATGAAAACTCCAGTCATCTACCCATCACTTTAATTCCTTCTGGCCTCAACTAATATTTCCAGCAATGACTTTAGATGTGTTATTGAACCTGACATTTCCCCATAAGATGGATACATACTCTGTAACCAGCCATGAATAATGGATTTCCTGAACACCATCATTCATGACACAAGTATGGCTCACCTCATAGCTATGAAATCTTAACTCCAAGAAGATAAAAAAAGGTCAGTGGCTCTTGAAGATGCTAATTTTCAGAAGTTACTCAAACATAGCTGGGGGCAAGTTCAACTTGTGGGAGATTTGTGAACCCCTACATGAATTTCTGTGGATATACTGGGGCTGGAGATACATTTTTACAATCCAATGAGGTATAAATATAGCTAAAATGTCAATGGACACAGCTCGTCAAGTATACTAATGTATATAATGTATTGACCAGGTAGGTCTTAATGCACTGCCGCACATAAGACACTAATGGTTGTCATGCTGTGAACCCCTGAACAGTTATAATAAATGGGTTCTGGAATACACAGTCCAGTAAGATTAGTTTAAGCAATATACAATGGCGATGCTCAGTTACTGCTCTGTATTTTATGGTTTCTGCCATTTATAACCTCGGCCTCTTTGACAGGGTAGTAGTTAGTCACAGCAGCTGTTTTTGGTTGGTAGAGAGCCATTATCTTGTCACAGAGAAATAATTTTAAAAAAGTAAGAGAAAGAGAGAAAAAACTTGAAGGTAGAATCGATTCGGACCCTAAATGAATCAACCGCCCAAATCGAACCCCAATCAAATTTTGAGTAATTCTGTCATCTCTAGTTCCTGGACAAGCAATGACAACCTCTGTCTGGCAACTGAGAAGTCTGTTAAAAAGCTGTGATGTATTTCCTAAGTTGTGTGGTTCATGTAACAAAGACTTTGGGACAAGGACCAGCTGCTTCAATCAAGGCAATAGTGTTCAGGTTTTGAACAGTCACACTTTAAACTTACTGGGTAAATTATTTTTTTAATATTATTTTTGATTTTTAAAATTTCCCAGCAGTACCTGTGGAGAAATACATAGTGGTCTACTCTCCACTGCTCTGTTCCGACTCAGTGACTCCCAGGCTGTCTTTACTGGATTTCCAGTTCCCATCTGTCCAACTTCCACGAGGGTCAGGGGCACTGCTTTAGCCATTGAGCTCAGTGATGGAGAGTGTCCCAAAGCATCACGTCACTACTGGGTCCCAAGGGGCAAGTCACTACTGAGGCCAATCACTGCCTTTAGCATTGCATGAGACTCTTTTCCTGTAGAAGTTAACGGCAATCCTGTGAAGACAGCCTGGGAGCTGGAACCAAGTAGATAAGTATGGATTTCCCCGCTGGCTTGGGGTCAAATAAAAAAAAAAAAAAACAACCAATAAAAAGGTCAGTAGAATTTTTGGATACATATCTAATGTGTCTAGATAATTATTCACAAGTCATGATAATTCTCAAAACAAATATACCTTATATTTTACCTGCAGTCCTTTATCAAGCTAGAAACGACAAATTAGCCAAAAACAAATGCATCTCAACAACATTGATGCTAACATTCAGACATTTTTATCATCCATGGAGGGTATCTACACAGAAGTGATGTCCTCATCTGGAGGCACATAAAAACTTGACATAATAGAACCAGCTCTATAATATCTGGATATATTTTATCTTCCCATAACAAAGCATTTTTGGTTATCCATTAGAATTGAAAAATGACCAGAAAACAGCAACTTCCCTTGTGACCTTCCTCCTCCCGAACCTTCATGACTATAATTAAACTTGACCCTTTTTTTACTTTTTCCATACAGTTCACATCAAGTGATAAACGCTGGAGCTGAATAGTTCTATTTTTTCCCGTCTTTCTGAAATGTTTCGACTACTTTAGCCATGTAATCAAGACTGTCATTATGATGAAGTGGAGGCAAATTGCATTGTATTTAATTAGTACCTTTATTATGCACATTGTCCCACACAACCTCCAAAATGTACTTGAATAGACAAAGCAGCACATACTATAGACAGTATGCTCCAGACGAAAATTTGCCGGGCTCTCAAATCCTACAAGGAGACTCTTTACAAGACCATGGTAATTAGCGATTGTACCGTTTGACATTTGATTTTGTAACAGCGGCTGCTGTGCGCCACTGTTCCACTGCTTACCGCCATTGTCCCGGGCGCCGTGTTTAGCGGTGATCTGCGGCCAGTGCTTCCCATTCACCGCTGCAGTCCTGGGCTCTGTCTGTGTAGGTACTGTTGTTCTGGGATCCGCTCCACAGTTTCCTCTCAGCCCTGGCCGCAGCATGCTTGCTGCTTGTTTCCTGCAGCAATTCCTTAAGGGCCGGTACGCGTCACTTCCTTGGCTTTATGGGTTAGGTCATGTGACCTTGCCGACCAATCCTAGCCCTCCTGCACATATGTAAGTGGCTCAGCCCCCTTCCCAGATGCCTCTGTGTCAAGGTCCTTCTGTCCTTCTAAGGTTCCTGATATCCGCTTATGTGCCTGTGTTCCTGACTCGTACTTGTGTTTCTAAATTCTGCTACCCATTTTATCCCTGCCTGCTTGCCTTGACTCTCCTGTTACTGACCCCAATTGCCTGACCTGTACCTGTGCCGCCTGCCCTGACCTATTGCCTGTCTGACTTCACCTCTGCCTCATCCTTTGGTCCTGCACTGTTGCTCCTGGTAACGACTCAGCCTGCTGACAACGCCTGTACCTCTGGTACCTTTCTCAGGTACCTCCTGGTCCGCCTGGACCAGCTGCCTCGTGTGCCTATCCTCCTCAAGAGGTAGCGACCTGGTGTTCCCCTCGGGAAAGTCTATCCCCACCATCAGCAGTACTGTGAAGATCGAGGGGTTCACTTAGACAACGTCCATAGAGGAGGTAGGACACATGGCACAGTGGGTTCACACCCACTGGTTCGTGACAGCTTTATTCATTAATCAACAAGAGACATTATATTTTTTTTCTTTCGTTCGATATTTAGCATAATAGGGATAAAATAGAACAAGCCTCTGGGTTAAAGGTCAGCCATATTTGTCAAACAACTTGTACCTCTGAATAGATTTTGGAGCCCACGGTTCTTTCATTTATAATGCACAATACTTCTTTTAATTGCTTTACTGTTTAGTCTAATTTAAGGAGCTGATCGTAGAATTATTAAATCATCAGAAGAATGGAATATAATAGGTCCTTCATCATGCGTTTACTCAGTGGAGTCATAGGCACGTATGTAGATTAAGAACGGTATGGTTCTTCGGAGGGTGGTCAGTGGTAAAGGCCATCAACCAAAGGAATACAAAAAGCCAACACATAATAAAAGAACAAGTAGAAGTAATCAGTTCTGACTGTTCAACCTAGGTTCCTCATAGAATAGAGTTGTGGGACTCAATCTGTATCCTTTGTGATAAGTTTACCCAATGGAGTCATAGGCACATATAGGTACAAGGAATACCTAAAGCCAACATATAGTAAAGGAAAAAACAGAAATAGATGGTTCCAATTGCTTAGCCTAGGTTACTCATAGAATAGAGTCATGAGACTCAGTTTGTGTCCTTTGTTATTAGTTTATTATCAGTAGAGTCTTAGTGTTGCTCTGGCGTACCATGGCCACAGTTGGATGGCTCCTCCTTGAGGGCATGGATGCCATGCAACTTGCCAACCTGGTTCCCCACCTGCTGCCCCACACTCGCTGCTCCTCTTTCAGAAGCAGTGGCCTGTGTGCATTCTGAAGGTCTCCAGGCCTGTCCTTAGGGACACTCTTGGTTTCTTAAAGGGCCAGTGCACACATCCAAATTCTTCTGCAACCTCTGTCTGGCCAACCCAGGGTATCTAGATTTAGGCTTCTTAGTCCCTACTAAACAGCTCCCCCGCAGAAAAATCTAGATCCTCGCATATAGGTTAAAGGGTGAATACCAGGGGACTGCCAGGATAACACCCTTAGAATTAGCCATAAGCCAAACAGGTTAGTTGGTACAGTGGGTCCTTAACTACTTCCCATAACACTTAGGAACATATATAGATTAGTTAACAGTTCTTCTGTAGATTAGGCAGTGCTAGAAGCCACCAGGAATACATAAAGTCAACTTATACTGTAATAAAGCAAAAAACTAAAAAAAAATAGTTTTAAATAGTCAACCTAGGTTCTTCATAAATTACAGTCATAAATCGGTGGGAATTTGTGTTCTTTTGTGATTAGTAATAGTAGTAGTGATTTTAAATATTAATAGAGTCATAGTAACCTCTTTAGATTACTGGAAGCTTTTGTTCCATGGTGGGCAGTGCTAGAGGCTATCAACACAAGGAACAGCTAAATCCAACATTAAATTGTTGAAAAACTAGAAGCATTTAGTTCTAATTCCTCTAAACTCATAGAATATAGCCCAACAGAGATCTTCGTTGGTGTCCATTGTGATTAGTTCACGTTTACATAATTGGGAGCATAGGAACTGATATAGATTACAACATGATTCTACAAAAATATGGGCAGTGCTAGAGGCCACCAACACTAATGAATGCATAAAGCAAACATTTAATAAAAGAAAAATTAGAAGTAATCAGTTCCGATTCCCCAACCTAGGTTCCTCAAAGAACAGAGTTATGGGATTCAGTTTTTGACCTTTGTGGTTCTGTAATTTGAATATCAGTGGAGCCATAGGGATGTATATAGACTTATGATTGGTTCTACTGGAGGGAGGGCAATTCTAGAGGCTATCAACACAAGGAATACATAAATTCAACATATACTGTAATAAAGGGAAAATAGAAGTAATCAGTTCTGAATTCTCAACCTAGGTTCTTCATAGATTGCAATTCTACATGGGTCCCAGTTTGTGATTCTTGTACTAGAGGTCACCAACATAAGGAATACATAAATAGCCAACATATAATAATGGAAAAAGAAGAAGCAATCAGTTATTTTTCTTCGAAGTACATTTATGGATTAGAATCCTACATGGGAGGTAGTCTGTGTTCTTTAGCTTACTATCAGTGGAGTGATACTGTAGGTACTTGATGGATGGTTCTACTGGAGGGTGGGCAGTGCTAGAGGCCACAAACATAAGGAATATATAAAGTTAACATATAATAAAGACAGAACTAGAAGTAATCAGTTGTGATTGCTCAACCCAGTGTCTCATATAATTGAGTCCTACACAGGAATAGGTTTGTGTCTTTGGTCATTAGTTGACTATCACTGTGGTCATAGGAACCTATAGAGATGTTGTTCTGGAGGATTGGCAATGCTACAGGTCTTTAATGTAAGGAATACATAAAGTCAAGATATACAGTAAGAAAGAAAAAACTAGAAGCAATCAGTTCTGAATTCCCAACCTACAGTAGATTCTTTATGAAATAGAATTCTGGGGCTCAGTTTTTGTCCTTTGTGATTAGTTTACTATCAGTAGCGTCATGGGTATGTATATAAATTATAGGGTGAGCAATGCTAGAGGCAACCAATACAAGCAATACTCATAAATAACATGCAATAAAGGAGAAACTAGAAGTTATTAGTTCTGATTTCTCAACATAGAATCAGAGTATAATAGAGTCCTACACAGGAATAGTTGTTTGTCCTTTGCAATTAGATTACAATGATTGGGGTCATAAGAACCTATATATGGATATACTGAATATATATATATATATATATATATATATATACACTCACCTAAAGAATTATTAGGAACACCTGTTCTATTTCTCATTAATGCAATTATCTAGTCAACCAATCACATGGCAGTTGCTTCAATGCATTTAGGGGGGTGGTCCTGGTTAAGACAATCTCCTGAACTCCAAACTGAATGTCAGAATGGGAAAGAAAGGTGATTTAAGCAATTTTGAGCGTGGCATGGTTGTTGGTGCCAGACGGGTCGGTCTGAGTATTACACAATCTGCTCAGTTACTGGGATTTTCACGCACAACCATTTCTAGGGTTTACAAAGAATGGTGTGAAAAGGGAAAAACATCCAGTATGCGGCAGCCCTGTGGGCGAAAATGCCTTGTGGATGCTAGAGGTCAGAGGAGAATGGGCCGACTGATTCAAGCTGATAGAAGAGCAACGTTGACTGAAATAACCACTAGTTACAACCGAGGTATGCAGCAAAGCATTTGTGAAGGCACAACACGCACAACCTTGAGGCGGATGGGCTACAACAGCAGAAGACCCCACCGGGTACCACTCATCTCCACTACAAATAGGAAAAAGAGGCTACAATTTGCACGAGCTCACCAAAATTGGACTGTTGAAGACCGGAAAAATGTTGCCTGGTCTGATGAGTCTCGATTTCTGTTGAGACATTCAAATGGTAGAGTCCGAATTTGGCGTAAACAGAATGAGAACATGTATCCATCCTCTGATGGCTACTTCCAGCAGGATAATGCACCATGTCACAAAGCTCGAATCATTTCAAATTGGTTTCTTGAACATGACAATGAGTTCACTGTACTAAAATGGCCCCCCAGTCACCAGATCTCAACCCAATAGAGCATCTTTGGGATGTGGTGGAATGGGAGCTTCGTGCCCTGGATGTGCATCCCTCAAATCTCCATCAACTGCAAGATGCTATCCTATCAATATGGGCCAACATTTCTAAAGAATGCTATCAGCACCTTGTTGAATCAATGCCACATAGAATTAAGGCAGTTCTAAAGGCAAAAGGGGGTCCAACACCATATTAGTATGGTGTTCCTAATAATTCTTTAGGTGAGTGTATGTGATTGTGAAGACAACCTAATCCGATCAAAGGTAGGCTGACCATTCAACTTTGTATCACTGCAAGAAAAAGCAGGAGTCTTTAGAGGGCCCCCCATTATCGTGCTGAAATTAACTACTTAGAACAGAGGGGTGTATAGTTTTCCCATTTATTCTCTTTCCCAATAACTCTTGGGACACTTCTTGACTTACTTGCTTACAATGTACGTCCTCTGAGGGGAAGTCCTGCAAAGATGCTCGCCACCTAGCTAGCACCAGAAACGTTAGGATTGACACAAGCTACACAGTAGCACTCAGATGGACTTCCTTTATAGTACATACCAGGGTTGGAAGTAGAATTTCCTATAGTAAAATGAGATGGGACCCCACCAACAAAATAACGAAACAGCAGAATAATTGGCAATAACTATAAGTAATAGTGCCACATACCAGAAAACCAACATAGTAGTGCAAGATAGAAAAAAGTTTTTTATTCCCCCCCCAAAAAAAAGTTAATAGACAGGGTGCTGAATCTTCTTAAAAATACCTGTCCTGTCTGGAGACTTTCCTGGAAGTGCTCCATGGTATGGAGACTTATTGGTAATGCCCCATGGGGAAAGAATATGAGGAGTGTCACGAAATCAGCTCGTGACCAAAGAGGATAGGCACTGAGCACTAGGAGTTGTCACCCGTGAGCAGTTTATTGGAGATCACACATGAAGTTGCAGGAAAAGTTACAGATATTCCAAGTTCCCATATTAAGCAAATCCAGGCGGAGAGAACGCCTCAGCTTGTTCTTACATCTCCCAACAACAGACTACCACTCCCGGTCTCAGAGTTATCCAGAAACACATCCCCCTCCCTTATCTGTACTATCACTAGCAGGGGCCGGGGTTTACTGCCCCCAACATCTAACTACTACCCTTTGCAGTGATGAATGCTATCACAGAGGTCATCAGCATACCTTATCTCTGGTACCAAGGAGATGTGAAGACCATCACTACAACCCCCACTATGTAATACAACACGCACTGACTAAAGAAGCTTATTGACCAGATATATACAAAATCATATGAAAATGACATAGTCCACTGTAACAAGGAGTACTTCCAGTAAGTCTCCATACAGGATTGGTCCCTTTAAAGAAATCCAGCACCTGGCCTAAGCTGCATTCAAGGCATTGCACCCAGCCAGCCAGAATTCTACTCCATACTCACTCATGAGGAGCAAGTACCCCGAAAGAGCTGTCTACGGAAAAATATCTGGCTTAGCTATTTTCCAAAGGTTTATTAAAAAAGTCAGATTTTGACTCATGGGGAGCCATTTCCACAAGGTGGCACTAGTGAGAGGGATCTCTTTCCTTGGGAGATACTCTTTGCATCTTCAAAAGGAGCAATGGACCTCAGTGGGCCTTCTCACAATTTGGGCCTCATGGCAGCTGCTACGGCTATAGGTACAGTACGCCCATGGTACTTAAGACCTTGTTCCAACTGAAGAAGCTGATACTGTATATGACTACTGGAAACTGAATACATGTGAACCTTAATGAGAATGCAAGGCTGACATGTATACCTTATAATAATAATGGTTCTTAGCTTGTTAACACCACTAATGTGGTACTTGAACTTCTTTACACACCTTCATGGATGATCTCCTTGAGTCTCTGACTGTTTATATTCTCAGTTATTGGTTTGTCTTAAGGAGGTCACAGAGCAGAGTAGCAGGAAGGAGACAGAACATTATCTACAATAGCAGTTGGATGCATTTCAAACAAAGATGAAATAATGATGCTATTAAGACTCCATGTCAGATGAGAAGCGCTCGTCATATTCCCCGTTTAACCTTGCGTCTTTTGTAAATACAATTCCATTACATCAGCGCCTTTATTGTGAGATGTTGTCTTTATCTGGTATCAATCAGTTCTATATTGCCTGAATTCTCTGCATGACTGGAGGGAAAATGGGGTCATCATTATATCAGATAAGTGAGATTCTACACCGTCATAAATAATTAATACTCTACATGAGTACACGGCATAGAGCTATGGCCTGCAATATATAGCACAGTATTGAATGCAAAGACAGTAGGCATCAAGCCCATACTGCTAAAGTCTAATCCCGCCAAATGATGGGTATGGAAATAATTATAAGAAGAAGAAACCAAATAATAATGTTACTGGTGATAAAGATGCTAATAGTATAATGCAAAACATACTAGTACTACTATTAATTATAAGTAATAATAATACATAATAATAGCATTGCAGTAATTGTAGTAGCAGTGGAATCTTGTTTTGCATTAGAATGCTATTATTATTTTGCAGTATAGTTTTAGTAGTACTGTAGTAGTAGTATAAAAATATAATGCAAAACAAAATAATAAAAATACAAATAATAATAAAAATTATGCAATTTCTATGAATACTACTACCACTAATGTAAAACAAAATTACTAATAATAAATTATCCTGTTTACATTATATTTTAACTATTATGAGTAGCAGTGCTATTAATAAAAATTAGCAAAGTTTTAAAAATTTAGATTCGGCAGCTTCTCCGAAGTTCGAGAAGAAATTCAATTAGTTACGAATTAATCTGTCACAAATCTCTATAAATCAGGTATACTCAGGCCACTATGCCTTAGGCTACTTTCACACTAGCGTTTTTCTTTTCCGGCATAGAGTTCCGTCCTAGGGGCTCTATACCGGAAAAGAACTGATCAGGCATATCCCCATGCATTCTGAATGGAGAGTAATCCGTTCAGGATGCATCAGGATGTCTTCAGTTCAGTCATTTTGACTGATCAGGCAAAAGAGAAAACCGTAGGTTTTATCTCCGGCGAAAAAAACTGAAGACTTGCCTGAATGCCGGATACGCCATTTTTTTCCATAGGAATGTATCAGTGTCGGATCCGGCATTCAAAATACCGGAATGCCGGATCCGTCCTTCCGGTCTGCGCATGCGCAGACCTTTAAAAAATGAGAAAATAAATAAATACCGGATGCTTTTTGCCTGATGACACCGGAAAAACGGATCCGGTATTGCAATGCATTTTTATGACTGATCAGGCATTTTTCAGACTGATCAGGATCCTGATCAGTCTGAAAAATGCGTGATCAGTCAGAAAAATGACATGCGTTTTTGCATACAGTTTGCCTGATCAGGCAGTCAGTTCAGGCAACGGAACTGCTTGCCGGAATCAAACAACGCAAGTGTAAAAGTACCCTTAGGGTACGGCCACGCGGAGTGGCTGTGCTGCAGGTGGGCTGTGGCCATTGTGCGGAGAAGATCCTCGTGGGAAATTAGCCCACAGCTGCCTTTCTTTTAATAATGAAGACCACACTGTATAGTCCTTCTTAATTGTTAATGGTCATTCAGCACCTCTGATCAACAGGGACGGTACTCAGTTCTCCAGCCCCAGCAGCGCTCTTGCTGACTTTTCTAGGACATGGAGATTTTGAAGGATAATTTGGAAGAAAGTAAGGAAAGCAAGACCTTCCCCCCCCTAAGGGTTACAGAAGACTGGATGGTATTGGTTGGCACGCTGGCACCGGAATAATAAAGGCATCCAATACTTATTGGTATTGAATTACATTTACGGCTGTTGTAGGAATAAGTTAATGTAGGAAACAATAAAACTGACGCGGCGGGCGGTGATCGGAACTGAGTGCCTGCCAAATTCATTCGGAAGGCACTCTGGCACAATGCATAGGGGGGTCCTGTGACCCCCCCGCATCGGCGATCGCAGCAAACCGCAGGTCAATTTAGACCTGCGGTTTTACTGCGTTTCCGATTTATTCGGGTCTCTGGTGACCCGATAACCCGGAACAGGATGGTGATCGGTGGTGTGATAATACACCACCAATCACCATCCTTAGATCCTGTGAGGTGATGGTGACATCACCTCACAGGATCTCTTCTGATTGGCTGCACGGGCGGGCGGGGGTTAACTCCCCCGTGCTCTCCTCTCCTCCTCCATTCGGCCGTTGGAGAGAGCAGAGAGAGCACCCTGCTGCCCGATCTCCAGATTGCACCCCCTGATCTGTGCCCAGCACCCCCTCTTTCGATCCTCCACAGTGCCATCTGGCACTAAAAGGTAGGTTAGGGACAGGGTAGGGAAAGGTTTAGTTTAGGCAGGGAGACTTTAAGGAAAGTTAAGGTTTTTAGTGTTGCATCATCCTCTTAGGGTGTCTGGGGTCCACAGCACAGCTGTGTGACCCTAGACCCCCCCAGGGGTGCTGCAGCTTGCCCCCTTGCCCCCCTCACCCTGTTTTGGGGGCGCAAGCTTTTTTTCCACTTTTTTTTCTTTTTCACTTTTTTTAGGGCTTTTTTTTTTTGTTCATTTTTTTTGTTATTTTTCCCGGTTAGGTTTAGGGAAAAGTCCGGGAACACCCGTGCCCCCACACACACGAACACCTAATAAAGATTTACATGCACGCACACACGCAGACACACACTCCCCTATGGCCCACCGGACATTCTCGGCCAAGGAGACATACGCCCTCCTTGCCTCCGAGAGCCCCAGTGAGGATGACCCCACGTTCCTTTTGTCATCCGCGTCCTCCTCATCATAAAGCGATGATGAGCCTCCAAGGCGGCGGAGACACCGCCAGGCGGCGGAGACGCCGCCAGGCGGATCAAGGGGATCCCCATGCTGGGGACCCTGTGACCCACCCTTGTACGAGCAGCTCTGGGGCTCGTACTAGTTTTCCAGCCCACCAGGTCAGTCCACCTGAGCCCCCTGAAGGTGAACTTGGCTGGTGTACCCCTGAGTGATTTGAGCCCGTGATTCCTGATTTTGTTGGACCACCAGGAATCCAGATTTACACAGTGGGCTTCACTGAATACGACTTTTTTAGTAATTTTTTCAGTGACCAACTGGTAAATCTAATGGTGGAGCAGACGAACCTGTTGTCACCGCCAGTTCTGTGAGAAGGTCTGGCAGACGTCCTTCTCTACCTCTTGCATGACGTTCTTTGTTTTGGTTTCACTTTGTCATCTCCTTTCCTTCTCCCAGGTGTCACCTATTTAGACTAATCGTCTCCCTTTATATTCCCTCCCATACTGCCTCACTTTGCGATTTTTACTACTTCCTGGATGAAGTGTTCACTGCTGGAGGCTGCTGCCGCTGTTTGCTCAGATAAGTCTTTTTATGTATTTTGTTTCCTTGCTGGCTTGGTTCTAGGTGACCCTGACTCCGTCCGTATTAAGTGTAGGGAGCCGGTGGTCGTGTCCCCTCACTATTATAGGGTTTTCAGGTGTCACACAGTCTTAGGTACGTGGGCATGCAATCATCTACCATTGAGACCCTTGCATGGGCATAGCAGTCAGGGAGAGCTCTTAGGGTTTTATAGGGCTCACCTATATTCTCCTTAGTTTGAGATCAAGCCAGTTGGATGTTTATTCATAAGTTCCAGCTATCTGCAACATCATCTGTGACACCTGTACGCCCAAAAGTTCGTCGCTCAAAACACGGGCTCCTTTTTGGCTAGGCCCGGTGACTGGACCCCAGTCAGTGCAGCCGAGATGAGGACATTTTGGGGCCTCGTGCTACACATGGGCCTAGTCAAAAAACCTAGTGCCAGGCATTACTGGAGTGGGGACGTCCTCTACCAGACCCCACTTTACAGTACGGCCATGACACGTTCCCGGATTGAGGCCATCCAGAAATGCCTGCATTATGCAGATAATGCAGCATGTCCCCCCCAAGGTGATCCTGCCTATGACCGCCTGTACAAAATCAGGCCGGTCATTGATCACTTTGGGGCGAAATTTTTGGAGGCCTACGTACCTGGAAGGGAGGTCGCGGTTGATGAGTCTCTCATTGCGTTCAAGGGGAGACTTATTTTCCGCCAGAATGTTCCCTCAAA
The DNA here is from genome assembly GCF_905171765.1 of Bufo bufo. Classification (NCBI taxonomy): domain Eukaryota; kingdom Metazoa; phylum Chordata; class Amphibia; order Anura; family Bufonidae; genus Bufo; species Bufo bufo. The sequence continues at coordinate 659,058,531 of NC_053391.1, forward strand.
GCAGGCGAGGTATGGCGTGAAGCTGTACAAACTTTGTGAGAGTACATCAGGGTACACTTACAAGTTTTGTGTGTACGAGGGGCGAGATTCCAGTATTCAATCCCCAGAATGTCCCCCCACTCTGGGTGTTAGCGGGAAACTTGTGTGGGACCTTATGCACCCACTGCTAGATGAGGGTTACCACTTTTACGTGGATAACTTTTATACTAGTATCCCCTTGTTCAGGTCCCTCACTGCCAGATCCACGTCCGCTTGTGGGACCGTGCGGAAAAATCAACGCGGCCTCCCTGCCCACCCCCTCCAGGTACCTATCCCCAGGGGTGAGACCCGTGCCCTTACCAGTGGAAACCTGATGCTGGTCAGATATAAGGACAAGAGGGATGTCCTTGTACTGTCCACAATTCACGGAAACGGCATCACCCCTGTCCCTATGCGAGGTACCGCGGCAACGGTCCTCAAACCCGATTGTATCGTCGACTACAATCGGTATATGGGAGCAGTTGATCTCTCTGATCAAGTCCTCAAGCCATATAACGCCATGCGCAAAACGCGGATATGGTGCAAAAAAGTTGCAGTCTACTTGGTGCAGGTTGCCATGTATTACTCTTTTGTACTGTTCCAGTGCGCTGGCAACACAGGGAAATTCCTGCAGTTCTATGAGGCAGTCCTCAAGGCCCTGATCTTTTCTGACCGGAAAAGAGCAGGCCGGAGTACCTCGGGACCAGGTGTGGTCCCCCATACTGGAAAGAAGGGACAGACCCCAAAAAAAGTGCAGAGTGTGTCCCAGGAGGGGGATACGGAAGGACACCACTACTTAATGTGACACGTGCCCCGATCATCCGGGCCTCTACATTATTGGTTGCTTCAGGGAGTACCACACTTCCATGAAGTACTAAATTTATAATCCCCTTTTCCATTTAGCCACTGAATATCGCTAAAAACTATAGTTCTCAGACTTGAGACACCAAAAAAGCCTCACAAAGTGACTTCAGACCTGAACTGGTCCCTAAAAATTGGGGTTTTGAAAATTTCTGAAAAATTTCAAGATTTGCTTCTAAACTTCTAAGCCTTGTAACATCCCCAAAATATAAAATCATTCCCAAAATGATCCAAACATGAAGTAGACATATGGGGAATGTAAAGTAATAACTATTTTTTAAGGTATTACTATGTATTATAGAAGTAGAGAAATTTAAACGATAAAAGACCCAGAGTTTCCTTCAAAACTATTACGGGGCACCACAAGGATCAATTGTAGCACATGTAGTTATGGCTACTAAACTGGTAATAACTAGGTACTGGAAGTCCAAAGATACTCCCCACATAAAAGAAGTTTGGCAGACTGTTAATAATACTTGCTCATTTGAAAAGGCAATGGCCCGTGTCCAAAATAAAATCCCTACCTTTCATCACAGATGGGATAAATGGATGGACAGCACCTACTATAGTTCTCAACTTTGAGAGGTTGAGGGACAAACCTGCATTGTTATATAATTTTTCTGTTATTATTGTTCCTTTATTGTTCTACTATAATCACAATGTACCAATATTTCAATACCAAATATAATTGCAATACTAACAATATTTTTCATAATTATTTATGTGCAAGTCCATAAAAGCGACTATTTGAGTGAGGATCTAAGATACATTTCTGAACTATGTAACGATGTTATCTAAAACACTATGTCAATAAAAATCACACTTATAATACTGTTAATAGGTGAATACAATCAACCCATAATATTCAGTACTATATAGCTAAATAATGATGTTGTTACTTGATACTTTCATTATAGTTGCTACGATTACACAATGTCAATAAAGAAGTACATTTTTAGTTAGATTCTATTACACATATATGATTTCTACCAATGTTACTGAAACTGTACAAGAAATGATGTTATGCACATTATATACTTAATGCTTGGAAAAATGTTATTTCTTACATTTTCCCTTTTCAATGTTGTTATTGTGATATGTTCAAAATAAAAACAAAATTCAATAAAAAGATTTTTACAAGAAGTAGAGAAATTGAAACTTGGAAATGTGCAATTTTTAACAAATTTTGGTTAATTAGTTTTTTTTTATAAATAAAAATGATTTTTTTTACTTCATTTTAGCAGTGTCATTAAGTACAATATGTGACGAAAAAACAAACTCAGAACGGCCTGGATAAGTCAAAGCGTTTTAAAGTTATCACCACTTAAAGTGACACTGGTCAGGTTTGCAAAAAATGGCCAAGTCCTTAAGGTGAAATCCATATTTCACCTTAAGGACCAGGCCATTTTTTGCGTGTCATTTTTTGCGTGTCCTTAAGGGGTTAAGAATTTTTTTTATGAAAATCTATCGTCGTGTTAGTAAATTGGTGTTAAAACATAATGGCTGAAGACTATGCTGTAATGCTAAACGTGAAGGCACTTAAAATGTTGTTAGGGATGATGATTAATGGCTGGAGGCAGGCAGGACTGTGCTTTCGACTCATCCTCATTACTGAGTAATTAAGAAACAATTCCAATGTGTAATGAAGAACTTTACACTTAAAGGGTTTTTCTGGTAACAAACAAAAAAAATGACACCAGCTTATAACATAACTTCATAACATCAGTCAGATGATGAAGTTATGAGTGCTTTTTTACTTCTCCAGCATAATTGTGATCTGTGACTCCCACCCTGTGTTTAAAACTCTCATGGGGAGCATGTATAGCAACAGGTCTCTGCTTCTCCTCCCTCCCGCTCGAAAACCATAGATCCAAGCCAACTTGAAGCCCTGCTGGAAAAACCACTCCCTAAGTGCTCATCCAGACGACCGTTTATTTGTGTCTGCAATTTTACGAAACCAATGCGAACCCATTCACTTCAATGGGGCCGCAAAAGATGTACCGTGTGCTGTCTGCATCCATACTACAGTTCCGTGGCTCCGATAAAAAGGTAGGGCATGTATTATTTTTGTCCACATCTTGTCCACAATTGCGGAAAAGGATAGGCATTTCTATCATAGGTCTGGCCGCCCCCTTCAGCAAAATGCGGAATGCACACAGCCGATATATGTATTTTGCAGATCCGCAATTTATGGACCGCAAAACGGATATGGTAGTCTGAATGAGCCCTAAGGCAGAGCATCTTTGCTGACATCATGGTTACAGTAAAAATGAGATACACAAGGGAGAAGGTCAATTGAAAGGAGTTCAACTGACCAAGGGAAATGGAGAAACGTAGGAAAGCGCCAATCCAAGCTGAGAGTGGGTGGAGAATATAATGTCTCGGTGGTACAGTAGTACACAATAAAATAAAGGGAAGATTAAAACAGACAGACAATCGTCACTTCCAGCAACAGTAACTGCAGGAGATTAAAAACATGAGGTTAAAAACAAGAGATAAAAGCATGAGATAAAATGGATGGGAAACATCCAGTGAGGCACTTACTTCACTGGGGGGTCATCAGCAGGATAAGCACATGACCCCTGTGACGGATCCCCCCTGGCCAGGATCGTGTGTAGAATCACAGTGAATGATGGCAGCGAGGCACAGCGCTTCTGATCAAATAACCTTTAATGTACAATATATGGCTCAACGCGTTTCGGGGATCAAGGTTTCCCCTTCATCAGGAGCAAGTAAAATACAGTGGTACTGTTGGCATGTCAGGTCTATAAATACACTGATCAATTAAAATTTGTACATTTGTAATTGATCAGTGTATTTATAGACCTGACATGCCAACAGTACCACTGTATTTTACTTGCTCCTGATGAAGGGGAAACCTTGATCCCCGAAACGCGTTGAGCCATATATGGTACATTAAAGGTTATTTGATCAGAAGCGCTGTGCCTCGCTGCCAACATTCACTGTGATTCTACACACGATCCTGGCCAGGGGGGATCCGTCACAGGGGTCATGTGCTTATCCTGCTGATGACCCCCCAGTGAAGTAAGTGCCTCACTGGATGTTTCCCATCCATTTTATCTCATGCTTTTATCTCTTGTTTTTAACCTCGTGTTTTTAATCTCCTGCAGTTACTGTTGCTGGAAGTGACGATTGTCTGTCTGTTTTAATCTTCCCTTTATTTTATTGTGTACTACTGTACCACCGAGACATTATATTCTCCACCCACTCTCAGCTTGGATTGGCGCTTTCCTACGTTTCTCCATTTCCCTTGGTCAGTTGAACTCCTTTCAATTGACCTTCTCCCTTGTGTATCTCATTTTTGCATAGAGTGCCTTCATTGGACACTTCTTTAGCTGCCTTCCTTGCGCTACTCGGACCCACTGTACCACTCTGTACCACCACTGTCGGCGCCTACTTTTCACACACTCTGGGGATTTTTCCAGATCCTTGAGTGGTTGAGTTAACTTCCTTTTTTTCCTTTCTTTCTTCCTATATCATGGTTACAGGGCAGGGTACAGGAGAATAAGCAGAACACCACTCTCAGAGGCAACGTCATTAATGATCTTGAGTCGACAGGGCAGAGCTTTACAAGCCATGCCATGCCTCACATGTTGACGTTATGTCATTGGGATAAGAAACCAACAACCAAAAAGGTCAAGTGACTGCAATGGAGTGGAGGAAAATAGGGCATTACAGAAAGAACAATCACTATTAACATAGTAACATAGTACATAAGGCCGAAAAAAGGCATTTGTCCATCCAGTTCGGCCTGTCATCCTGCAAGTTGATCCAGAGGAAGGCAAAAAAAAACTGTGAGGTAGAAGCCAATTTTCCCCACTTTAGGGGAATAAAAAATTCCTTCCCGACTCCAATAAGGCAATAAGCAATAACATGTTTCCTGTTAAATGATGCTGGAAATTGCAAAACTGGAATATCCCTTTCAGGGTGCTTCCACCTCGGCTGTCTTTTTATGTAGTTTTTTAAGCCAAGACCAGGAGTGGATTCCAAAAACAGAGAAGTTGTATCTGCCATTAATACGTTCTCTACTTTTCTAATTCAAGCCTAATTGTTACTTTAAAAAACCTGCACTTTTAGAGGAGCTCTTCCTGTAGTGACTACTGAACAGGATTAGATTTCTGGCCCCAAAACACAATATGTAACAGGACATCTATAATACTATTATTCTCATATGAGGCAGAGTGACCTATGGGTCTCCCCAAGCTCTAATGCAGAGGTGCAACTGCAAACCTTTATAGTTATGCCTTTGTATTCTTCAATTGCCAACCACTCATTAAACATATATGACCACTGGGACATTTTTTATATAAAATGCAAAAATTAAATTTAAGACCAGACACATTTTACACTTCTCACTGGAGAAGAGTATGTTCTAAATCATAATAGGTATTGTGTAGGCTAGACTGGAGTGTAGAGTCTAATCAGGTGACAGATCCAGAGTGCAAGTCAGAAGTGTAATCCAGGAACAAGGAAAATGTCTAGGTCAGAATCAGGAGTCAGGAACATAGTCAATAACAAAGGCTCAATTAGCCAGGCAAGGATGTACCCTAAACTACAAGAAAATAATGCTCACCAGTTTCTCTTTTAAATAAGCTGCTGCATCTGATTTAATCATCAGCTAGTGATCAACATGGTAGACAGTTCCTTGGTATTCACCCTTTAACCCATATACAGGGATCTGGTCTTTGCTGCAGGGAAGCCACCAGGCTGCTACCTCTTGAGATAGTTCCGCTATACCTGGCAGCTGTCTCATGGGGGTCAGAGAAACTGGCGCAAAGCACAGAGGGATCAAGCAATATTCAGTCCGGTAACAGGCAAGTTCAGGACAGGTAGCATACAAACGAATCTGAGAAACAAGTCCAAGGTCAGGGCATGTGGCTTGGAGTCAGAGGTTGTTGTAAGGCAGGAATTCAGTACATGAGTATTCAGACAGAATATAACACCTTCACTGGTAACTAGAGACTAGGAATCTAATAACTTAAGCACTTTCCCATTGGGGAAGGTGCCTTAAACATCCAGGGACCTCCAATCATAGTATGGGAAAAAATTTGAATGTGTGACTGCTGGCCCTTTAAAATGGCTGAGAGCGAGCACACACCCTAGGATACAGGCTTGGGGGCCTTTCCAAGGGAATGCAGGCCACAGCCTGCAGCATAAATTGAAGAAGCCATCGTCTAGGACTGTGAGACAGCAGTGGGCACACAATGCTCTTGCAACATTAAGCCAAATTTTAGGTCTGAAAAAAGTTTAGTATCCACTTGTTTTATTGTTCAAGTGCAAGTAAAATAAATTAAGCAACTTTGCAAATAGTTTTAATTAAAATGTTCTATTTTCGCTCATACAGCTCCTGTACAGAGCTCTGCATCTCCATAATCAAAAGTCTGATCCAGTCATCCTACTCCCTTCTGTCTATTAGCAATGTTGTTTCCTTTTAGATGCACTGGAGCAGTATATAAATCGGATGGAAAGGGAAACATATCCTTAATTGCATCCCTTGGGGTTCCAGTTTTTTTGACAGATATAACAGCACAGAAAACTGCAGCATTCCTAGCTCAAAAATTTATGGAAGGGCTCATCCAACCTGACCAATGCATCTATCACAGATGTGAACAAAGCCTATGTGGTCATGCTCATGACAGGATACATGCCATTTTAAGTATGCCATTGTATGAAAAAAAGGAATACAGAGGTGGAGTAGAGAATTCCTACACCTTTAGGACAGCTATCGATTTGATCAAAACAGACCTATAATGCAACCATGTCTCAGCTCTAAGACTCTATAACAGGATAATAATATTGAATCCAATAATTCTTTTGAAAAGAACAAGATTTCCCAAAGTAAATCTTAAAAGGGTTCTCTGGACCCATGATGACATATTTTTTTTTTATCTGCTTAGAGTATCCCAAGTAGAGTTGAGCGAACCCGAACTTTAGGTTTGTCGGCACCCGGACCCGAACCCGAACATTTACGTAAAAGTTCGGGTTCGGTGTTCGGCGATTTTTATGGCGCTTTTTGAAAGGCTGCAAAGCAGCCAATCAACAAGCGTTATACTACTTGCCCCAAAAGGTCATCACATTGGCATGGCTGTGATTGGCCAACTGCAGCATGTGACCCAGGCTCTATTTAAGGTGGAGTCACTTAGCGCCACCCGTCACTCTGCTCAGATTACTGTAGGGAGAGGCTGCAGCTGCTGTGAGGGAGAGATCAGGTAGCGATCTTATCAAGAACTGGTTTATGTACTCAGCGATCTACAGCAAATGTGTTTTGTGGGTGCAGTGCACAATTTTTTTAAGCCTGCCTTGAGCCAACTACTGCTGAAAACAAACTTTTTTTTCTTCATTTCATCAATATCAATACCTGATCGGCGGCCATTTTATGCAACTATAGTGCACCAGCATAGGCTATCTGCAAGTCCAGAAATACAGCTTTGGCATACTGGGGTGAAAAAACCCTCTAATATACTGCACATCTGGGATTAGACAAGCATAAGTGACTGTCACATTTAGGACAGAAATACAGCTTTTTGGTTAGGGTGAAAAAAGCCTCTAATATACTGCACATCTGTGATTACACGTGCATAAGTCACTGTCACATTTAGGACAGAAATACAGCTTTTTGGTTAGGGTGAAAAAACCCTCTGATACACTGCACATCTGTGATTACACTTGCATAAGTCACTGTCACATTTTGGACAGAAATACAGCTTTTTTCTTACTGGGGTGAAAAAACCCTCTGATATACTGCACATCTGTGATTACACGTGCATAAGTGATTGTCACATTAAAGCTAGAAATCCTGCTTCGGCATACTGGGGTGAAAAAACCCTCTGATATACTGCACATCTCTGATTACACATGCAAAAGTCACTGTCACATTTAGGACAGAAATATAGCTTTTTGATTAGGGTAAAAAAACACTCTGATATACTGCACATCTGGGATTACACGTGCATAAGTGATTGTCACATTAAGGCCAGAAATACAGCTTTTTTCTTACTGGGGTGAAAAAACCCTCTAATATACTGCACATCTGTAATTACACATGCATAAGTCACTGTCACATTTAGGACAGAAATACAGTTTTTTTGTTAGGGCGAAAAAACCCTCTGATATACTGCACATCTGTGATTACACGTGCATAAGTGACTGTCACATTAAGGCCAGAAATCCTGCTTTGTCATACTGGGGTGAAAAAACCCTCTGATATACTGCACATCTCTGATTACACGTGCATAAGTGATTGTCACATTTAGGCCAGAAATACGGCTTTGGCATACTGGGGTGAAAAAAGCCTCTAATATATTGCACATCTGGGATTACACGTGCATAAGTGAGTTTCACATTTAGGCCAGAAATACGCCTTTTTGGTTACTGGGGTGAAAAAAGCCTCTGATATACTACACATCTGGGATAAGACGTGCATAAGTGAGTGTCACATTTAGGCAACAAATACCGCTGTCATATAGAGTTTTAAAAAAATATAATTGAGTGCAATACCCTACATCAGGGTTTTTATTGGTGGTTAATTTTTTTTAACACTTTTTACTTTGCTTTGTAAACGCTATCTATGAGGCAAACATCTAATAAGGGACGCGGTCATGGTCGTGGTGGTGGTGTTGGTGGAGCCTCTGGTGCAGGGAGAGGACGTGGCCGTTCTGCCACAGCTACACGTCCTACTGAACCTACTACCTCAGGTCCCAGTAGCCGCCAGAATCTACAGCGATATTTGGTCGGGCCTAATGCCGTTCTAAGGATGGTAAGGCCTGAGCAAGTACAGGCGCTAGTCAATTAGGTGGCCGACAGTGGATCCAGCACGTTCACATTATTTCCCACCCAGTCTTCTGCAGAAAGCGCACAGGTGGCGCCTAAAACCCATGCCCATCAGTCTGTCACATAACCCCCAGCACAGCCAGGGGTAAACGTCAGCAGGCCGTTCTGAAACTGATGTGTTTGGGGGACAGGCCCCACACTGCGCATGAGTTGTGGCGGGGCATAGAACAACAGACCGACGAGTGGTTGCTGCCAGTGGGCCTCAAGCCCGGAATGGTGGTGTGCGATAATGGGTGTAATCTCGTTGCAGCTCTGGGACTAGCCGGTTTGACGCACATCCCTTGCCTGGCGCATGTGCTGAATTTGGTGGTGCAGAAATTCATTCACAACTACCCCGACATGTCTGAGCTGCTGCATAAAGTGCGGGCCGTCTGTGCGCACTTTCGGCGTTCTCACCCTGCTGCTGCTCGCCTGTCAGCGCTGCAGCATAACTTCGGCCTTCCCGCCCACCGCCTCATATGCGATGTGCCCACCAGGTGGAAATCCACCTTGCACATACTGGAGAGACTGTGCGAGCAGCAGCAGGCCATAGTGGAGTTTCAGCTGCAGCACGCACGGGTGAGCCGCACTGCGGAATAGCACCACTTCACCACTAATGACTGGGCCTCCCTGCGAGACCTATGTGCCCTGTTGTGCTATTTCAAGTACTCCACCAACATGGCCAGTGGCGATGACGCCGTTATCAGCGTTACAATACCACTTCTATGTCTCCTTGAGAAAACACTTAGGGCAATGATGGAAGAGTATGTGGCCCAGGATGAGGAGGAGGAAGAGGGGTCATCTCTAACACTTTCAGGCCAGTCTTTTTGAAGTGGCTCAGAAAGAGGATTTTTGCAACAGCAGAGGCCAGGTACAAATTTGGCCAGCCAGGGCCCACTACTGGAGGAGGAGGAGGATGAGGAGGAGGATGGGGATGAAGCATGTTCACAGCGGGGTGGCATCCAACGCAGCTCGGGCCCCTCACTGGTGCGTGGCTGGGGGGATACGGAGGACACAGACGATAAGCCTCCCACAGAGGACAGCTTGTCCTTACCTCTGGGCAGCCTGGCACACATGAGCGACTACATGCTGCAGTGCCTGCACAATGACTGCAGAGTTGCCCACATTTTAACGTGTGCTGACTACTGGGTGGCCACCCTGCTGGATCCCCATTACAAAGACAATGTGCCGTCCTTAATTCCCTCACTGGAGCGTGATCGGAAGATGCGTGACTATAGGCGCACGCTGATTGACGCGCTCCTGAGACCAACGCAGCTGTGTCAGCCCCAGCACCTCAGAAGGCAGGGTTAGCATGGTCGACATGTGGAAAAGCTTTGTCACCTCGCCGCAACAACCGGCCCCAACTGCTGATATGGAGCGTGTTAGGATGAGCCAGCATTTGAACAACATGGTGGAACAGTACCTGTGCACACAACTACACATACTGACTGATGGTTCTGCCCCATTCAACTTCTGGGTCTCCAAATTGTCCACATGGATAGAGCTTGCCCTGTATGCCTTGGAGGTGCTGGCCTGCCCTGCAGCCAGTGTACTCTCTGAACGTGTATTTAGCACGGCAGGAGGGCGTCATTACAGACACACGCAGACGCCTGTCCACAGCCAACGTGGACAAGCTCACGTTCATTAAACTGAACCAGGCTTGGATCCCTCAGGACTTGTCTGTACCTTGTGCAGAATAGACATTTATACCACCATCAAACATACATTCTTGTACTCAAGTCAAGTGCAGTGATTCTTTGTTTTCTTTTTCTTTTTTATTTGTCCCAATATTTTGGGGGCTACCTACCCCAATAAAAACTAAAAGAAAACATTGTTGGCTACCTGTTCCTCCTCCATTGCTGCCTTCACCTACAACACCACATTCACCGCCTCCTCAACCTCCGACTCCATATCCACCTCCTTCTCTGAGTTGCAGGTTAATAATTTGTAATTTTTAGTTATTTTATTTCATTTTAAGTTATTTCCCTATCCACATTTGTTTGCAAAGCAGCTGCCATGCTCTTAAGCACATTTTACTGCCTTTTTCATCCCTCTAGCCTTTTCAAGGACTATTTTAGAGCCATTTTAATTTTAAAAAGTGGCAATTTTAGTGCACTAAATTGAAAAAATCTTATTTTCAATTGTCAGGTGACATTTTACCATTTTTGGTGTATACAAACCCCTGCTGTGCCTCGGTGACAGGGGCCTAAATCTCTCAAAATCCTCTGCTGTATTGCTGGGTGACATGAACCCCCTTTTGCCGTGAATGAACCCCTGCTGTGCCTGCGTGACAGGGGCCTAAATGTCTCAAAATCCTCAGTTGTATTGCTGGGTGACAAGAACCCCCTTTTGCCGTGAATGAACCCCTGCTGTGCCTGCGTGACAGGGGCCTAAATGTCTCAAAATCCTCTGTTGTATTGCTGGGTGACATGAACCCCCTTTTGCCGTGAATGAACCCCTGCTGTACCTGGGTGACAGGGGCCTAAATCTCTCAAAATCCTGTGTTCTATTGATGAACCCCTGCTCTGCATTGCTGACAGGGGCCTAAATCTCTCAAAATCCTCTGTTGCATTGCTGGGTGACATGTACCCCCTTTTGCCATGAATGAACCCCTGCTCTGCTTTGCTGACAGGGGCCTAAATCTCTCAAAATCCTCTGTTGTATTGCTGGGTGACATTTACCCCCTTTTGCCGTGAATGAACCCCTGCTCTGCATTGCTGACAGGGGCCTAAATCTCTCAAAATCCTCTGTTGTATTGCTGGGTGACATGAACCCCCTTTTGCCGTGAATGAACCCCTGCTGTGCCTGGGTGACAGGGGCCTAAATCTCTCAAAATCCTCAGTTGTATTGCTGGGTGACATGAACTCCCTTTTGCGTGAATGAACCCCTGCTGTGCCTGGGTGACAGGGGCCTAAATCTCTCAAAATCCTCTGTTTTAGTGCTGGGTGACATGTACCCCCTTTTGCTGTGAATGAACCCCTGCTCTGCATTGCTGACAGGGGCCTAAATCTCTCAAAAATCTCTGTTGTATTGCTGGGTGACATGTACCCCCTTTTGCCGTGAATGAACCCCTGCTCTGCATTGCTGACATGTGCTTAAATCTCTCAAAATCCTCTGTTGTATTGCTGGGTGACATGTACCCCCTTTTGCCGTGAATGAACCCCTGCTCTGCATTGCTGACAGGGGCCTAAATATCTCAAAATCCTCTGTTGTATTGCTGGGTGACATGAACCCCCTTTTGCTGTGAATGAACCCCTGCTGTGCCTGGGTGACAGGTGCCTAAATCTCTCCAAATCCTCTGTTGCATTGCTGGGTGACATGTACCCCCTTTTGCCGTGAATGAACCCTTGCTCTGCATTGCTGACAGGGAACTAAATTTAGTGAAAACATCTGTTACTGATCGGAAGATACGCGACTACAATCGCACGCTGATGATAGCATTCCCACCTGACAGCGGGGGCTCAGTGGAAGCACAAGGCGAAGGCAGAGGAGGAGGAAGAGGTCGTTAACGCAGCTAGGGCACCGCCAGCACCTGAGGAGGCAGGGTTAGCATGGCCCAAATGTGGAAAAGCTTTGTCAGCCTTGGAGGTGCTGACCTGCCCTGCAGCCAGTGTATAGTGTGAATGTGTGTTTAGTACGGCAGAGAGCATTATCACAGGCCGCAGCAAATGTGGACAAGCTTACGTTTATTAAAATGAACCAGGCATGGATCCCACAGGACTTGTCCGTACCTTGTGCAGAATTGACATTTATACCAGCCTCAACCATCCATTCTTGTGCTCAAGTGCACTTATTCTTAGTTTTATTTTGTTATATGTCCCAATATTTTGGGGGATACCCCAATTTAAAAATAAAAAATAACACAAATCAGTGTTGGCTACCTATTCCTCCTTCACCGCCGCTTCCACCTACACCGCCACGTCATCCTACACCGCCACATCCACTTATCCACCGCCTCCTCAACCTCCTACTCCTAGATCCAAATTGTTATTTAAAATTTTTCTGTATTTTATGTTATTTTAAGTCATTTCCCTATCCACATTTGTTTGCAGAACAGTTGTCATGCTCTTAAGCACATTTTGATGCCTTTTGAAGCCCTCTAGCCCTTTCCAGGACTATTTTAGAGCCATTTTAGTGCCCAAAAGTTCGGGTCCCCATTGACTTCAATGAGGTTCGGGGTCAAGTTCGGGTCAAGTTCGGGTCCCGAGCCCGAACTTTTCTTTCAAGTTCGGCCGAACCTGCCAAACCCGAACATCCAGGTGTCCGCTCAACTCTAATCCCAAGCTCTGCATATTTGTGCTCCATATACCTGTTTTTCATGTCAGCACTTCCCTTTCCCTGTTCTCAAACTCACTGCATCCAGGCAGGATGCTTACATGGCTTACTTCCTGTTTTCATCGACTTCCTGCTAGGTTTTCAAACCAAACCCAGCATGCTTTGCTCTTCAATATTTCTCAGGAGTTGCTCTGCTTACACTACAGGGTGTGACTATTCCAGAGGGAAAAGTTTGACAGACAGAGCAAGCTCTAAGGAACATTACAGAGCAAAGTCGATGAAAACAGGAAGTTTTGCATGTAAATATCCTGCCAGGATGCAGTGATGCTGAGAAGAGTGGAAGGAGTGTGCTGACATAAAAAACAGGTATATTGGTATATGTGCTGACGCAAATATGCAAACAGTGCAAAAAACTTTTTAAATGAGTTGACTTGTAATATCGTTGATTGTCGCTCATTATGCCCAGGCATTGGCTTTTGGAAAAGGACCATTACCCTCACGCTCAGAAATTCAATGTAATTTAGGATGTGCTTGTTAATGTCAAGCCAAGTAAACGTTCCGTCATTGCAATCAAAGAGAAACAGCCATCAGACAAGAAGAGATCAATAGTAGTAAAATCACATTTAAATAAATCATCTCCTTATAAAGAGAGGGTGACTATAAAAGAACAAGGACACATGTCACAATTGTTACTGATGAAATCAATACAATCTTGTATGGTCATGAAAAGACTGAAGAGACACTGGCCTCAGTGTCCGGATCGGTGGCTGCTATCTTGCTCGGGATCACTGTATCTTGACATGTAGAATTGAAACTCAGTTGTTTCTTTTGTTTTTCCTTTACCTTTCTTTAAGATAAGGAGCCTTTAGTTTATCTGGAGAAGCTCTTAAGGGAATGAAAACTCATTAGGCTTCTTTATAAACCATAACAAGTAGTAATACACCCATTCTGTACGCGTGGAGCATTGCGGTGTCCTGCTAATTTCATCCACTTCTAAATCGATGGAAACACAGTTCATCTAGATAGTCAGTTAGCACAAAATGTTGCTGGCGTGTTGCTAAATGGCTGTGAGGTTGAGCAGAGAGCTACAGTACTGTAAGCAGTGACACTTGCTCAGGTGAATCGGGCCCATCAATGTATTGCATGGGCAACAGATTTGAAGTACCTTGCACGTAATACTGGTTTTGTTTCTTGCAATGACGACTAGCTTCCTCTAGTGATCAACAAATTTGAAGCCTGATTCTTGGATTACAATGAGACAACCATAACTGTCAACATTTATATCCTCATTCCAGGTCCAAAAAATCTCAAGAAATGACCATTTTGGGGTTCATTTTCAGAAGTCCTTTCTATTTTAAAGTCTATTTTGAGATGGTTGGGAGAAATGAGACAACTCTATTACATCAGAATATCAGTGTGAAAACCCCAAAGCGGCAAATTAGTTGAGGAGGGTACGGCCCCTTTCACACGAGCGAGTTTTCTGCATAGGTGCAATGTGTGATTTGAACGCATTGCACCCGCGCTGAATCCTGACCCCTTCATTTCTATGGGTCTGTGTACATGAGCGTTGATTTTCACGCATCATCTCTGCGTTATGCCAAAATCTCGGCATTTTCTATGTTCTGTGTTTTTCACGCAGCCCTCACCCCATAGAAGTGAATGGGGCTTCCGACAAAAAGGCATTGCATCCGGATGCATTGCGTTTTTCACTGAGGTTACTAGTAGATGTTGTTTGTAATACTTCAGGGTTTTTTTCATGCACGTGAAAAACACATCAAAACTGACTGCACCCGCGCGAAAAAAACTAAACCACTGAACGAAAGCGCAGAAAAAACTGACTGAACTTGTGTGCAAAACCCTCCGTTTTTTTTCCTGAACAGATCTGGACGCAATCCGTATTGTTCGTGTGAAAGGGTCCTAAAAAGAATTTCCTGATTCTATGGAGTCAAACGGTATTTACCCACTTAAAGGCTAGGGACACCTATGAATACATTTTGAATTGTTGTATTGTACATATTTTTGACTAAGGGTACTTTCACACTAGCGGCAGAGGAATCCGTCAGGCAGTTCCGTCGCCTGCCGGATCCGTCAAACCGTATGCCAACTGATGGCATTTGTAAGACTGATCAGGATGCTGATCTGTCTTACAAATGCATTGAAATGACGGATCCGTCTTTCCGGTGTCATCCGGAAAAACCTATCTGGCATTTATTTTTTTCACATTTTTTGCGGTCTGCGCATGCGGCATTGTGGTATTTTGAATGCAGGATCCGGCACTAATACATTCCTATGGAAAAAAATGCCGGATCAAGCATTACGGCAAGTGTTCTGGATTTGTGTCCGGAGATAAAACCGTAGCATGCTGTGGTCTTATCTCCGTCCTGAACAGTCAAAAAGACTGAACTGAAGACATCCTGATGCATCCTGAACGGATTGCTCTCCATTCAGAATGCATTAGGATAAGGCCTCATGCACACGACCGTTGTTGTGTTCGGTTCCGCAAAATGGGGTTCCGTTGTTCAGTGATCCGTTTCCGTTTTTGTTTCCGTGTGTCTTCCTTTATTTTTTGGAGGATCACCAGACATGAAGGAATGTAAAAAAAAATCACAGGTTTGCCATGCAAATGATAGGAAAAAACGGACACGGACGCGCGGACGCGGGTGACAATCTTGTGTGCCTCCGTGTTTTTTAGCGGTCCCATTGACTTGAATGGGTCCGCGAACCGTTTTCCGCGAAAAAAATAGGACAGGTTTTATTTTTTTGACGGACTGGAACCACGGATCACGGACGCGGATGACAAACGGTGCATTAGCCGAGTTTTCAACGGACCCGTTGAAAGTCAATGGGTCCGCAGAAAATTACAAAAAACGGAACAACGGACACGGAATAAAACAACGGTCGTGTGCATGAGGCCTAAAACTGATCAGTTCTTTTCCGGTATAGAGCCCCTAGGACGGAACTTTATGCCAGAAAAGAAAAACGCAAGTGTGAAAGTACCCTAAGAACCATTTTTCTAACAGGTCTGGCTCTGTATTATAACATTTTCAACCATTTGTCTTCTGAAGCCTGCATGTTTTCGCTTAAACTCATAAAGACATATTTAAGCTGAATTCTTATGCACTGGATAAGAATTCAGCTTAACTGAATGTTTCTAAGCTCTCAGAAGTGCAAAGATTAGAGTTACACACTGAGCTGTCAGCACTTCCTCTGATGGATTTTGCTGTGAAGGGGGTAGAGCAGCCTGCAATATTTGAGAAAACCTGCAGGCAGTAGGTGACAAACCTACTTTTTTATAACGACTATTTTGAAAAATGAATTTTTTTAGTCCAAAATAAATACAGTGCATTAATAATAAAAAAAATATGACATTCAATGATGTCCATCCATAGCCTTTAACCAATCAATAGTTCTGACAGCGATCATTTGAAATGCATTTCATTTCACGACAAAAAGGATGACTCCTACTCATGACTCTTTAGTCAAAGGTCCTGTTCAAATCTTGTTTTGGCATATGTGCTTGGAAAGCTTTCTGCGCGTACTGTGAATGTATCCATAGGCCCCGTTCACCTCTTTTGGCATCTGCTAGGCTGGTATACATATGTCATCATACTTTTTTTTCCAGTTGGAATAGTCTAGTACTCTATGCTATGCCATACAAAGGTTAACGCAAGGCATCCACTGTGTGCCCATTCAGGAAGAGGCATCTCAGCTTTCAAACCGAGATATAGTTCATTAGATCCCCCTGACATCTACTTCTTATGTAAAGATGTGAGCAGAAACTTAAGAAGCATTTATACGCACCGAGCTAGCAGACAATTATTGGGAAGGAAGCTTACCTTCCTGATAACTGCCTGCTCGTCAGTAGTGATGACAAATTTTTCGTATAATATCTGCAATAAATTTGCGAATTCTAGAATTCGTGATCTCCAGTCATTATTTTCGTGATTGCGTAAATCTGCACTAATGATGGGCATATTATTTGGCGCAATACGTGCAACTTCACATTTTAGCAGGTCTGACTACATATTACTGATTGGTGCACTAAGTATTGTTGTGACATCACAGCACTATGTCTGCAGCATGTATGTATGGACAGCAGAGAAACACTAATTCCTATCACACTACCTAACACCCTGCACTGGAACCTATCAGCTACACGATATCAGGATATAACCTACACTGACTATCTCCTACTAACTATCTGTATTATATATATATATATATGAGCTAACTATCTAATGTAATTGGATAAGGAATAGGATCCAGTTGAAAGCAGAGAGCACAGCAATGTCACTGCTCTCTCTCAGACCTGCAAAAAAACGGCTGGGGAGGTTCTTATATAGTAAGGGGTCGGCAACTTTCCTATTGGTTGCTAGTGATGTTGCTAAGCTCAGAAAAATATATCACAGCCTTCTCATTGGCCCACAAGCAAGAAGGGAGGTTACTGATGGAAAAAAAATCTAGAATGTTCGTGATTACGAATATATATCACTATATTCTACATCTTCGCAAATTCTCGAAGTGCCGATATTCGCGATATAAATTCGCGATTAGAATATTCGCGATCAACACTACTCGTAAGTGGAGGTAAAGAGCTACATTTACATGCTGTGATCACCTCTACTGTATGGAGAGGAGGAATGGCCGGTCATCCTCATACAGATTCATGGTTGCAGAGCGCTCTTCTGCTGGTCAGAAACGATGACTTCAGGTGTCCACCGGAATGATCATTTCACCTGGTGAAACACTGTTTTGCTCATTCATCGGGTGATCTGCAGTACCTTTACATGGGCTGATTAAATCCAACCTCTATACTTACTGAAATGTTAACCCTTATCTTGGGGACACCAGAATAAATAAAAAATGATAACTCCAATAAAATAAAAAAAATTAAAACAAACTTTCAATGGAAATGACTGCCCCACGTTTAGAACTAATGTCCAAAGTCATTGCAAAAGCTGTAGAGCGGGACAACTGTGTTGGAACTTTACAGCTTCTGCATTCAGTGGTTTTAATTGGGCTGGCAATATTCTATATATTTTACATTTTACAGCTTTTTTTATGTCTGTCTAATTAATTAGTGGTGGAAAACTGTAGAATAACAGCCCGCCACCGGTATAAGAATGAGCAAGTGAGGGCAGACAAGAAGGCTGTCACAAGGGAACAGAGACAAGGAGCGTACAGAATCTCCTTGCAAGATATTTAATAGCAGATAGTATATAAACGGCACAAAAATGTAACTTGAGAATAACCATGATACATTAGGACTGAAGGAAGGAGCTACCTGTAGGGACATCTAAGCTACAGGTCTATGGATATGTGACTAAGGCCCCTTGCAGACGAGCGTTACGGATTAGGTCCGGATGTGTTCCAGATGCATTCAGTTAAAAATGCATGATTTCGAGAGCAAGTTCATTCAGTTTTGCCTGCGATTGCATTCAGTTGTTCGGTTTTTATCGCGTGGGGGCAATGCGCATTGAGGCGTTTTTCACGCGCGTGATAAAAAACGGAAGGTTTACAAGCAACATCTCTTAGTAACCATCCGTGAATGGGGCTGCGTGAAAATCGCATGCCATCCGCAAGCAAGTGCGGATGCGATGCGATTTTCACGCAGCCCCGTTCACTTCTATGGGGCCAGCCTTGCGTGAAAATCACAGAATATAGAACAGGCTGCGATTTTCATGCAACACACAAGTGATGCATGAAAAACAACGCTCATGTACACAGACCCATTGAAATGAATGTGTCCGGATTCAGTGCGGGCGCCATGCGTTCGCATCACGCATTGCACTAGCGCGGAATACTCGCTCGTGTGGTGTGAAAGGAGCCTAAGGCTTCTTTCTCATTCGCGTTCTCTCAAAAAGAGAACAACCTGCTGGAGCTTCTAGGTCTAGCATAGCTGGATGTGACCTCAATGCCCGCCAGCCCCATTGACTATAATGGGATCCGGCGGAGATCAGGCTACTACCCGGCAAATATAGGATTCGGCCGGCGGGCATTAAGGTAACATCCGGCTATTCCAGAGAGCTCCAGCAGTCTGTTCTCTGCCGAAACTGCCTGCTGGAGCTAATAGAGCTACTGTACAACTGGTCTAAGTGGTCACAGCCTCCGTCCCGTATACAGGTGTCCTTCAGTTGTAATGGTCAGCCGTTCTTTACCTAATATTATTAGAATAGGCACTAAGCCCACTGAATTCCATGATGTTCACATGTGGAGACTTTGACATGGATTTTGTACCAAAGTCCACATAAAATCCTACGACAATCCCCATCCCATGCACGTGACTAGAAAATTTATGCAAGAGAAATAACTTTATACTGCACATTCATGGCAGAAATCTGAGTATGTAACTGCAGATCATGTAGTAATACACATGTAGGATTTGACATATGAAAATCCAACCCATATGATCATCCCCTAAATCTGTATGCTTCGACCTCCTCCTTGTGGTAACTAAAAGCAAATGCCTTTAGATAGCTCCTACTGAATAATCATGTACTGTATTTATTTATTTTTTCATTTTATACAATGCCAACATATGCCACTGTGTTGTACAGATATTTCTCATCAGTAAAATTTGTTCTTGCCCCCACTGGGGCTCAAACTTTAAATTCCAAAGCTATATCAATCTGTATGCAGTGAGCTCCCCCTAGTGGCGGCTAAAAGCAGGCAGCATTTTATCATTTATCTGAACAAATTATATCTTTAAATGCTTTGACTACAATATATCACATAAACTGAAAAGGTACATGAGGAATGATAGCAATGAATATAGCCCACTGGTATACATAGAACGCCCAACATATAAAACTGTAACACTGATATAATGGTGCAATAATTAAAAGAAGCAAAACACTCGATAGCCTTTAAGATAGTCAGATAAATGATTGCCCAATATATTTGTTGTTAAACCATCAAGGGAGTGTAATAAAAGAAATGCTGATGTCTGCACAGCTCTATGGCGTACACAAACCGATGGTGTCCACAGATGTTCCAAACAGATGTCTTAGACAGCAAATCTATCCATGCTGCTGCTGAACAGGTTATATGGCTGCTATGTCACTAAAAGTTCTCTTTTCCTCGTTTTTTTAAGCAGGCTTGATAAAACCTGTTACGCATTTAATCGTTAGCTTGCAACATATTTAACCTTTATCTAAAGATGGGATCTCTCTCTGGTAAGAAAACAAAGTTCTGTGCAAAGGAAAGGTTACACCGAGGACATGGTCATCAGATTTGCATACGACACAGCTAGCCGTAACTCGAATATCCAAGTACAGAGATCAATTTTTATGCTGCCCAAGTAGAAAAATATCTCATGTGGTTATCTGACCTATCTATATTTCACTGATGTGTAAGGGTAATCATAGGGAAAGTAAGTGAAGATGCATCTGATGATTAGGGCAACCCCATTCGGTTGGGTGAGGGTACGATCACACGGCATGGTTGTGAGTCATACGGTGTGCGGCTGTGCTGTGGTCGATTACCGAGTGGCCAATTATGCCTCCAGGGTTGGACTAGAATTCTTTGTGCCCAACCCCCATATCATCAATAAAGTCTAACAGATTTAAAGACTATGTACTGTCAACCTTTGTTGGCATTTTTTATTGCATTCTACTCATTTGGAGCTAAAAATTATTTTTTTAATTGGTCTTTATTAAAAATATTGCATCCTTTTTCTGTACAGAGCTGAGATGCTCTAGTAGCACCCTTTGGATTTTCTGTCTTTTCCGTCAGACCAGGAGCTGACAAGCTCCTTATCTCTGCTCTCTGACCTCCTAAACACTTAGTATAGCTCATCTAATCCCACTGATTAGAATGTGGCTTAAATTAGTGTTTATGACCTCTCAGTTGTTTAGATATAAGATGTATTAAATGACCGACACAAAATGAAAGTGAAAGTACAATTCACATAGCTAGAAAAACAGATAACTCTTTGTGACAGAACAGCTCAATATTTTTAATAAAGGGCAATTGAAAAAATGATTTTTAGCCAAATATGAGTAACATGCAATCATAGAAAAAAAAATTGCCTATGAAGGTGTACATAGCCTTTAATTTAATTTATTGCCTCCATAGGCAGCTAAAAATGTTTTTATTCTCCTGAACCTTTGGAGCCACCTATGGTATTAGAGCCTGGGCCCACCAGAGGATAATCTGGAACTCTGGTGGGCCAGAAATGCTGGCTCCCTCTTATTAAACGAATGAAGACCGCACTGTATAGCAGGACTGCATTGGTCATGGCGGCACCTTCAATATATGAGATACTGACTTTCAGGTTTTCATTAGCTGTAAGCCATAATCATCAACATTAAAATAAGTAAATGCTTGAAATGGATCACACTATGTGAAATGAATCTATAGAATATATGAGCTTCACTTTTTGAATTTAATTTCTTAAATAAATTACATTTTAGCTGATATAATTTATTGAGATGGACCTCTACTTACAATATGTGAGTATGAATATATATATATATATATATATATATACTAGCAGAAGGACCTGGCTTTGCATGGGTATATTTAATCTATTTTGTTTCATGTCTGTGTGTGTCATTAAAAGATATTGACAGTATCCACTATAACAGTGCCATCTACAGTACCCCGCCCCTTTTACAGTGACCTTCATAGCGGCAGCCCCTTTATTAGTGACCTCCACAGTACCCTGTCTCGTTAACAGTGATTTCCACAATAACCTGCTCCCTTAACAGTCACCTGCACAGAGCTCAGTTCCCTTAAAATGTGACCTCCACAACACTTCGCCCCTTAACACTGATCTCCATAGCAGACCGTCCCCTTAACTGTGGCCTCCACCGCTCCCTGCCCCCTTAACTGTGACCTCCACCGCTACGTGTCCTTTAACAGTGACCTCCACAGCATCCCTCCCCCTTAACAGTGACCTCCACAGCAGCCCGCCCCTTTAACAGTGACCTTCACAGCATCCCGCCCCCTTAACAGTGACCTCCACAGCGGACGCCCCTTTATTAGTGACCAACACAGTACCCCATCTCCTTAACAGTGATTTCCACAACACACCGTCCCCTTAACAGTGGCCTTTACAGTAATCTGCTCCTTAACAATGACCTCCATAGCGAACAGTCCTCTTAACTGTGACCTCCACAGCAGCCTGCCCCTACGGTGGCCAGAGGTCCGGTTTTAGGCCGGATAGTCCGGCTTTCCGGCACAGGGCTGGACGGACACAGGGATGTCCTTTTGAACAGCTCACTCTCAGACAGCAGCACTGTGCTGTCTGAGCATGAGCAGCAGGTAGAAAGTCACCCTCCCTCCCACCCCTGCAGCTGACAGAAGTTGATTTTTACCTTACATTTTTTCAATCCCTGTCAGCTGTGGAGTGGGGGGGCCTGGGGAGAGGATTTTTAAGTCCTTCTTTTGAAGGTGCCCTGAATGGCCACCCTACCTGCCCCCTTAACTGTGACCTCCACAGCACTCTGCTTCTTAACAGTGTCATTCCCAGCGCCCCCTGCACCTTTAAAACTGACCTACAGCAGTGAATAAAAATGGCTGGGTTGTTATGGAAACCTGGTGTAAAACTGTGTGTATGTGGAGACTAAGGGCCTGCAAGCTTCTATTAGCTGATAAGGGTCATGTGACCAGGCTTCTATTGGCTAATGCATTTTTTGGGAATATCTCAGGAACGATACATGCTAGAGAGCCGAGACCCAGTCTAAAACCTTCCCGAACACCTGATGTACCTGTGTGCCAAATTTCGTGATTGTAAATGCGACGGTGCGGATTCCTTTAGTGGACACACATACACTCAGCTTTGTATATTAGATAAATATATATATATATATATATATATATATATCTATATATGCCTCTGTGTGTATATGCAGTATGTGTTTCTGTCTTTTCCGTCAGACCAGGAGCTGACGGGCTCCTAATCTCTCCTCTCTGACCTTCTAAACACTCACTATAGCTCATCTAACCTTACTGATTAGAATGTGGCTTAAATAAGTGTTTATGACCTCTCAGTTGTTTAGAGATAAGGTGTATTAAATGACCGACACAAAATGAAATGTATGTTTTGTTCTATGTTGTGTTTTCAGCCATAGCAACATGCACCTGTGCATTGGGATGTGCTGACTGACCCCCTTTTTTTTCTTTGCAGTTTGTACTGGAGGTGTAGCTGACACTTCAGTTGTGCACTCCTGACCAACTCGTCTGCCTCATAGGCTGATTTTAATTAGTGTGAGTATAAAGCTTAGCCTGCTTTCCCTCATTTACTGGAAGCCATTTGGCACCAGGAGAGGTATAGGGTGGACTCTCATTGCATTCGTTGGTGGCCATTTGGCACCAGGAGAGGTGTGGAGTGGGCTCGGCATGCATGTTGGTACCTGCATTACCTGGATATAATGGAGGCCATGTTGGCACCAAAGATGATAAAAATTAAAGTGGGCCCAGCATGCATGTGGAATCTACACTTCCTGAATTGTATGGTAGCCGTCATGGCACATAACAGGTATAATTTAGTGCTAGGTTCCCGTTTTACAGAGATCGCCTTGACGTGTGGCAGACGGGCACAAATAATTTTGTACAAAATGATTTGCCAAGCATCTCTAATTTATAAGCATAGCATAAGCAATATTATTCATTTTTGTACTTTATTTGGTTTGCAGAGAGCTGTTGCATTGTATGTTTTGTTCTATATATATATGTCTCTGTGTGTATATGCAGTATGTGTTTGTGTATGTATTTATGCGCGTGTCTATCTGTGTGTATGCACAGCATGCTTGTTTATGTTTACGTACATGCATACTTCTGTATGCATGAGCAGATGTGTGTCCATATGTATGTTTGAGTGTATGCATATGACTTCCTTCACACGATCCTATTTTTTTTTAAAGCCAGAACTGGCAATTTTTATGTATGTGGTTAGCATTGATATTTTCATTGAAGCAGTTTTTGACATTTGCAGTGCTTGATCAATCTTTACCTAACAAGGCTCATTTACCCGTTAAACATTTTTGGTGCATTTTTTCCATAGTCTCTGAGACCTTGTCCATGTTTTCATTTTTTATCCGCACTTTCTGTGGACAGCACACATACCCATTTGCAGAGAGCCCCCTGAGGAGCCAGTGCAGAGGTCGGAAGTGGTAGTGTCCCTGATGAGATGTTATAGTCTCATGGTGTCCTACCTCAGGTGGTCAATTGCTGGGGTTTGGTGCAGTAAAAAAGGCAAAGGAACAAGGCGGAGATTGTAGAACAAAGGACTTCTTTACTGAGTGCAAAAACAAATAGCAGCACATTCAGCAGCAGTTTGTACAAAGTGCTCCTCCCAGATGATGGGGTATGGTGGCTGCCAATTTGGCAGAAGATGACACTCAGAAGTTTGTTAGCTGACAACGTGTCTTTCCTAATTCCATTCCACTTTACTCTGCGGCCTGTGGCTGTAGATGTCCACTGTATGATGTAGACTTCTATATCTTTCTTGAACTGTGGTGATGGTGTCTTAACGTTTTTCCCACTACCTTGCAGCAGAGTCTCAATAGCTTGATTGCTTGATCACTCTGCTGACGCAAATACATTGTAGTTTATAAAATCTCCTGTAGCCTAGGACCCTGCAGGCTTTCTGGAGCAGTTGTCCTCCTCGATGAGCCGAGTCGGTGGTCCTCATGGCCTAGAGCAGACTCCCTCACTCTTCACTTTCTACTTCCTCTCTCCCTAACTAGCTCTGCCCCTCTTGTGGCAGGAAGTCAGACCAGTGCAATCCTATCTAGAGGGGAGAAATAGGATACTACTTCCCATGCCATGACATTACATTGCATTACACTACAAACCACAATAGTATTACCCCAGGTCTGTCTTTTTACACATTGATTTTGATGTGTTTCTTCACACATCAGTATTTTTTTTTTCTGAACGTGGGTCACTGAAAAAAATCACTGAAACATGCAGCATTTTCATCTGTAATGCAAACCAAACATGGCCATTGAAGTCTATGGGTCTGTGAAAATCATGGACACAACACGGATGGCATCTGTGTTTGGTCTGTTTTTTGACTGACCAATGCTCTGGAAATTCATTTTTAGCTGAGCAGTGTCCTTGGAATACAAAAAACAGACATACACACGTACGAGACACGCATTCTTCAAAGATGAAACACAGACAGATTGTTCCACTGATGTCAAATGGACATGGAAATGTGAACAAGGCCTAAGACTGCAGCATTTAGCTGTGAGTTAGGAAAAATGGTGCCAAATACTGTATCTCAACATCAACTGTATTATGAATTGCACATTTCTAATCAGATACAGAACACACATCCCATCATACATTTTCCATTGGCAAAGTCACAGAGTAATAACTAAAATGTCCCAAAAGGCGTTCTGAAGTTCTTAGCCTGAAACCATCCCCCACCACCACATTACAATTTTGGTTCCATTTAGCAGGTGTCAATATCAGATGGTTTGCAAACCCTCCGAGGAACGTTTCATGCATGTTACACAAATACATATGACAATCCCATTATATCAGTAACACCCTTAACCCATTTATTTGCTCATTTGCACACAGATTCCCCAGGTGGCCGCATCTCTAAAAGAGAAGGATTTTTTCGTCAATAAGTTGATTTTTAATGCATTTCAAGTTTTTTTTTTTTACAAAACAAAATGATAAAATAGATAGGGGATAGTTGTATAGAAAAGAAAATCCAACCTACCTGTACACTGTGCACTGAGCTCTCCCCAAGCCACAATCACTGTATGTGTGTTACTTGATTCACACGTAAATCATACAATAATGGCTGGCTATCCTAAAATGTCTCAAATATTACCATACCTCTCGCCCAACCAAAATCTGTTCTGCCAGAGTTCACCAGATACAGCCGCCCTAGGAGGATACTGCTGTTCACTGCTGGACCACATTTATTATAATGGGATCCGGCAGCTTTTCAGTATTAGTGCTGGTTTTTGGCTGGACAAAAAACATTGCATGGAATGTTTTTTGTCCGGCCAAAATCTGGCATTTCGCTGGAAGACGGGCGGATCCCCGCCGGATCCAATTATAGTCAATCGGGTTCAGTGGTGAACAGTAGTACCCAGCTAGGATTCTCTGGAGGAAAACAGCCTGCCTGATCAATTTAACACAAGTGTGAACCTACCCTTACAGGCGGAAGGAATTTTTAGAGGAACAAGTCAGCTTTAGACTTAGTCCCACCGGAGAAAATTATTCTGAGGACCTACCCTGTGTGCATACAGGACATGTGTACACACATTTTAAAGTAATTTGTTATCATTACCCATGCAGGACTTATGACCTATAGGGTTTTGGTTCCAAGGACTTCTGCTAGACCTTAGGGGCCCTGCTTTATTAGAGGGTCCATTATTGTATCAATGTTCGGGCTCATCGGAGGATGCTTTGGTGGGCCAGTCCATCTCTGGTAGAAGATACTGTAATTGAAGGATCTAAAGGGGTCTGTCTAAAGACTCTGGAAAGACCCTTGTAACAACAGTAAATTAACGTAATAGAAACATGACCCAAAATACATATGTCCTAACTATACTGAGGCCATTACAGAGAACACGGACAGGCAAGATTGGCTGATAGGTCTTTATCTGAATTCAATATTCTATGTTTCTGTAATCCAGAAGCAATTCGCTGACTGCCCACTCAGCAATTAATACATGGAGAGTCCCTTGAGATGAACGCAGAGCCAAAACAAATTAAGCCACAGGACAGTAATCTCAAATTGAAGTTGTTGCTTTGTCCATAAGAAATGATTATATCACATGAGACAGAGGTGCTTTCAATTTGATGTCCATAGATGATTAACCCTTACATGTGCAGAGGGTTACTTCAGATTGGTTAATTTGCTACATAATGGGTTAATGTCCATTGTTAATGCTAGTGCACTTTTTCTATGTGATGTTTGTAATCCAGGAGCAAAAATTGGAGAACTTTGTTATTCTGCCCTGCTCAGTGGGAGAAGGTGGAGCCTTCTCTTTTGGGTCAGGAGAAGTCTCTACATGGCCCAAAGGGAGTGCTAGAGTGAAGAAAACCACTGTAGAATGCTACTATTGTGGTGTCCTGGAGCAGGGGGGTACTTTGATGTTTGGACATTTGTGGATATTTGCCTATTTCCCCTATGCCAAGTTATAAATGTCTTACTTTAATTCACTTGAAAAGGTTAACTTGCACTGTTTAATACTGTGTAACTGCATTTTATATGTTGTGATATATATCCTTATCATTTACATGGCTCTGTGGAAAGGGTTAATGAATACTGAGAGACTGTTAGGACTTTGAATGAGAAGCTGGTAATTTTCCATATCTGCCATAGGGTAAAGAAGACCAGTTTTGGAGGGAAAAAGCCAGACTTGTTTACCACCAGAAGCAGACAGACTGACGTTTTGAATGTCAGGTTTTAGCTCTGTTGTTATGTCTGGAAACTTGTATTGTCTGGAAAAAACTGCTGTGTCATTGCTATTGAGTATCACTGAAGCTCTAATGTAACTTTGCGGAATGCAGACAGCCAGCCCTATGTAGAAATGCCTATTCTTGTCCATTGACAAGAAGAGGACATGCTCAAAATTTTTGGCGGGGCAGCGGAATGGAGGAACCGCGTGCTGTCCACATCTTTTGCAGCTCCATTGAAATTTGCAGAACGGAGGCGGACCCAGAAATAGGGTCGTCTGAATGGACCCTTAAAGTGAAATTGTAACTTTATTGGCTCTAAAATAAAAACTTTCATCTCAAGAGGAAACTAGAGACTTTGGATCCCTGCACTGGTGAGGCAGACCTTTGCAGAGTACAAATAAACCTTTGTAGTCTGATCTTCCTTTCATCTGCCCGCTACTTCTCGTCTAACATACTCTATGTGTTCTGTAAGTTGTAGGGGAAGAATGGAAGGAGTAGGACTGCAAGATCAAGACTACGCAGGTTTTGTTTGCATTCCTCCAATTTAAAGAATTAAAAATGTATACTATAAAAACAACATGATCTACTCTTACACGATACGCAGATCATATAGCATTAAAGTACAGTTAAAAGGGCTGTGTCATCTCAGACTTTAATGGCGTGGCACTATGCTATGCCATCAAAGTCAGAAGGGTGTAGGTCCCAATTTTGAGATCCGCACCTATCTCTAGAACGGACCCCCTAAAATGAAGGAGAGCAGACCACACATTCACTCTCAAATATTTTCGCCAGTCCCATAGAAACGAATGAAGGGTGGCTGCATATGTGCGGCTGCTCTCCACTCACTTTGGGAGTCCTGTTCTGGAGAGAGTTGGGTCCCTTATCTATCTGACATTGGTGGCATATCCTATCAATAGGCCACCAATGTCTAAGATAAGACAACCCCTTTAAATACCCTCTAAAGGAAATATGTCATCAGGAAATAACCTTGTCTACACAACATTTTTATGTTAAGGTTATACTTAAAGGTTTTTGGTGATTTTTTTTCAAATTTTCCATGTTATTATCAACGGTAGATAAAAAATGTATAATAATAATAATAATCCTCAAATCTTCCAGTTTTGTCACTGGCCACTAACTGTAATCATAGATGGAAACTTCTAGTTATGTAGAGATCACTTCTCAGTAGACATCTCATTAATATCATAAGCAGGAATAAAATGACAGGTAACAACTACATAGAGATGGCACAGGCCCACCATCCACAATAGGTGACAGTCACACCCTACTTCATCCACCTTCTTGCATAATAACCTCCCACAACACACATAGAAGACAATGGGGGGAATTTATCCTAGACCAGTGTTTTATGCCGGTCTATTATATCCGCATGAGCTGCCGACGGCTGCTCCTAATCAAGCTGGCGTAGATTTCCGTCTTCTTCTACTCCATAAAACAGGTGTAAAAAAACAATGGCCCTGATATATCATACCGTCCCTCTAAAATTCTGGCATCAAAAAGTCAGCAAAATAGCGCTTTTGCAACTTTTCGCACTCGCTTGCACAAAATTTAAGCGACTGCACAAAATTTAGTGACTTTTTTGTACTCGCACAACATTTTGCAACTTTTTGCATTTTTACACCACTCACTCCAGTTTTGTTACGTGGGTGGAAAAGTGCGTATGGTTTCACTCCAGATTTTTCACTGAGACTTCTTTTATAAAAAGTAGCAAAAAAGTTGCAATCTCATCCAGGAGGAGGGTGGGGTAGGAAAACTGGAATAAATATGGTGACCCTGTCCTCGCTATGTCCCCTTTTTGGGAAAGTGGCGAGGGTGGTGACCACTTGGCCAAAAAATTTGGCGCAAGTGAGCTTTCAAAAAACACAAACACAATGTTTGTGAATTTTTTTACGCCGTTAAACTGGCATGGGGGGAATGGGGGGGACTACAAGTTCCTTTCGTCCGTGTGGCTGCTGTAAAGCATCTTTATGAATGCTGTTAACAGCATTTCAGACAAGATGGCTGCCCCCTGTTAAACAATCTACAATCACTAAATAAATAAAAAAAATATGAAAAATGAATATATATCCGTATCTGGGTATCTGGAAAACAAGATGCATAGGTAATACATACCCTTTAAGCAGAAATGGAAGTTTTACCAGTTTTTGAACTACAATACCTAGAAATGAGTTTCTTATGTTGCTTACTGTAGTGTTTTATATCGTTTACACAAGCATTTATTGCTAACATATAGATTTCTTTATTACATGCTTCATATTTGGATGTTATTTCTCACATAAGACGTCTTCATCTCCTGATGCTATAAACCTTTTATGATTATATCATTTTATTAAGTAGACACAATATGGCTGTTTAGTCACAGGCTTTATCTCGGCAATAAATGTTCTTTTTAAAACAAGATACTGTGTAAGTTAATGAACGGGCGATGCAGCCGCCGAAATACTTATACAGCCTCTAATTGGGCTACATGTTCCATGCGCGGTCATATTTTCTCCTGTCAAAATTCTCTGTGGACTGTTATGAGCCTTCTAAATCTATGTGGCCTCATTTCTAGTCCTCTATGTAACCTCTACTGCTAAGGCATGTCGTACTCTTTGGTGGAAAAAAGACAACAGCAGTATATATTCCTTAGAAACACTATTTTTAAAGGGTTATCCAAGAGTAGAAATACCCCCCTTCTCCACACCCAATGCCTGGGCCCCTCCTATAGACGATACTTACCTGCTCCCCGGCACCCGCGTCCCTCAGAATCGCTGCATGTCTGACGCTGCATCATCCAGTCGTGTGGATCAAAAAATTCAGCAACAGGGGAGCAGCCTCCTTAGAGTCACTCGCAATGCTAAGAAGGCTGGTCACCATCGCAACCTGCTTCCCCAGACGCAGCATTGGCTGTGCAGAGATGCAGATACTTATCCAGTCCTCAGCACATGTGTCCTTCCAGATCTCTGCACGGCCACCACTGCAACTCCCAGTGGCATGGATCAATAGAAGGCCGTGACGGAAACCAGTTCCCTAGCGTCACCCACAATGATAGGGAGGATGGTCACCTAAGAAAATTCCCTGTATCCAATCTAGTATTTTAGAACTGTCATAACACAGGGCATATAGAAATAGTTTCCTCATTGTAAATAGTATTTTTACATAAAGCAATTCAGATGTCGAATGGATGGTTGGATGGATGGATGGTTGGATAATAATATTGTTGGTTGGATGAATGGGTGGTTAAATGGATGGTTACATTGCTGGTTGTATGGATGGGTGGTTAAATGGATGGTTGGATGGTTACATTGCTGGTTGGATTAATGGATGGATGGTTGGATGTATGGTTAAATGGTTGGATGGATGGTTAATGGGTTGGTTGGTAGGTTGGTTGGAGGGATAGATGGTTGGATGGATGGTTAAATAGACGGTTTGATGGTCACATTGTTGGTTGGATGGATGGATGGTTGGTTGGATGGATGAATGGGTGGTTAAATAGATGGTAACATTGCTGGTTAGATGGATGGGTGCTTAAATGGATGGTTGGATGGTTACATTGCTGGTTGGATTAAGAGATGGATGGTTGGATGTATGGTTAAATGGTTGGATTGATGGTTAATGGGTTGGTTGGTTGGTTGGTTGGAGGGATAGATGGTTGGATGGATGGTTAAATGGATGGTTGGATGGTCACATTGTTGGTTGGTTGGATGAATGGATGTTTGGTTGGATGGATGGTTAAATTGATGGTTGGATGGTTACATTGTTGGTTGGTTAGATAGATGGATAGATGGATCAGCTCACTTCTACCAAAAGTGTTGAATGGTCACAACTCACAAATTCTTTTGCCACTGGTAATGGCCAATCACATTTGTAGAATATACGGTGCCCACATTATCTGCCACCTTTTGTAATGTGAAAACCTCTATAATTATTTTTAAAATGAAAGCAAAGTTAGTTAGAAAAATCTAATGAAATTGTTTGCAAGAAAAATGCAGAAGTGAAGGTTTTAAAATCCTAAGAAGCAGAAGAGAAATGAGTAGAGTGGGCACAGCCGCTTGGATCACAATCATACAAGCTGCAGATGAAAAGGGCATTCCCTCGGTGATTGCTGGAATTAATAAGAGCCCTGCTCTGGAGGAAAGCATCTTGTTTTCCATCAATATTTCCTAATTGAAGAAACATTATAGTTTTACTTTCCAAGAATGTTTTCATTGTCTACTAAGAAAATGACTCTTATGTTTCAGATCCAAATCAAATTAGGTTTGGAGCTGGAGGCGGTGTAATGGGGCCACAGTGTGACTGCGGCGTGTACAGTGCGTTATGTGTTAACATTCAGCCTGCAAATAAGTGAAACTCCCGAGATTCCTGCTGAAATTATACAGATGCCTAGGAGAGTCGTTCCTGCCATTGTATTACCGCAAAGTAATAACAAATGCAACAATATAATGAGGAACCCAGGCCAAGAGTATAGCTGTAGGTTGTGCAGAAGGCGCATTGGAGAGCGAAGAGGTCTACATGAGAAGACAAAAAGGCATGTGATAGTAGGGGGCGTCCTGTTACGCATCAGAAATAGAAGTCTAAAGTTACATCACCGATTCATGCAGGACTGACCGAGGTGAATGAAGCAAAATCTATGCTGGAACATGACATATGTCCAATACAGGATCCTGGCCCCATAGCTGCCACCTCTATTATTTTTCAGGACTAAATGGATATGTACAATTGAGGGCAAACTTCATGCCAATATGTCATATTTGATATATGCCGGCCTCTGTTGAGGCTAACTCCTCCTGTCATTACCATCCCACGTAGTAGGCCACTACAGGAGAAGACACTAATCCAATGAATGAGCGACCATGTACTACAGTACAGGCTTACTCTAAATCCTCCTTTGTCTATACAGTGTGACTAGAAAAGATAGATCTATCTATCTATCTATCTATCTAGCAAACAGGAAATAGTAGCAGCACACCACTATATGCACTAAGATTGAGTAAACAGGTGA